>NC_133754.1:109211940-109464543 GCF_036562045.2 Rhinolophus sinicus | reverse complement strand
GATCTTTAATTATTTCTTTACGTCTGTACTCCTTGCTAGATACTAATCACCAAGATGACAGTGACAAGTGTCATTCTATTTACATTTTTAGCTCCAGAACTAACTGCAGGGTCTGGCATATCACAGGTGATGAATAAAGACTGGATGACGACCAAAGTGACAAACTCGATTTTCACCTAACTTTTCAGAGCCCTGCCTGGAAGTGAGACACAACTTCACACTATTATCAAGATAAACTTGTTGATACTAAATTCAAATGGGTCAGCATGGGACCCCCGACTCCTTGCATCACTCAAGAAGTAGAGCTAAGCTAGGTTTACGTCCTTTGATGGCTCCTCTCCTGCCTTTTACTGTTGCAAGATGCACAATCCTCACTGAGCAGCAAGCACGCCCTGTTCTGAGCAGCCTCAGTGGAAGAGGATGCATGTTTCTCTTTGTGTTGCCAAAAAGGCTGATGGCTGTTTTTATCTCAGACAGTAGTAAACGCATATTAAATCAACTGTGATTATCTAAACGTATTTCATAAACAAGCAAACCAGAGCTAGATTTTTTGAGCCTTTAAAATATCCTGTCAGCCTTGAGCACCAGGCCATCAAGCCGTAAAAATGAAGCATTTCTGAAAAAGAATTCAGAGGCAGTTGGTGAAGACACATTGAAATCCATTGTGAATCTCATTTTTGAAGAATGAAAAGCGGAGATAACATTGATGTGTATTTATCCTAAATGAGAAGATTGAATGAATTCCACCCACATTGTAGGACGTGCAGTTCAGTGAAATTCTGCACACATGGAATTTTCTACTTTTGCTTTTTAGGAGTGTTATCTGTGGTTGGTTTGTCAAACAGGTATGAATGGCAAGAGGAAAGCCAAAAAAAATAAAAGTAAGAATATGTTTATATGTTTATGTACATTGAAGAAACTTTCTTAAATATTAAAATGTTTTGCAGAGTTTGACATTTAAAAAAACACTCATTTGGAAAGTATCTACAGGAACACACTCTTAGTCAGAACTAAAATGGAGAAAGGAAAAAAAGAAAGAAAGGAAGGAAGGATGGAAGGAAAGAAGGAAGGAAGGCAGGCAGGAAGGAAGGAAGGAAGGAAGGAAGGAAGGAAGGAAGGAAGGAAGGAAGAGAGAAAGAGAGAGAGAAAGAGAGAGAGAGAGAAAGAGAGAGAGCAAGAAAGAAAGAAAGAGAGAAAGGAAGAGAGAGAGAGAGAGAGAGAGAGAGGGGAGGCAGAAATGATCCTCGCTGAAGAGTATTTTCTGCTGGGGAGTCCACTGCCCTTCAGTTGTCCCATTTAATTATCCCTTGTGCGATTCAACCGTTATCTATGAGCTTCTTGTTCTTAAAGAGCTCTGGGCTCTGCTTGCCAATGTTATGGCACACGATGAGGTGGGGTGTATGGGTGATAATGCATCGGTCCCCACTGCTGGCATGTTTTCTGTCTGAACTCATCAGCTGCCAAAAGGACGCAGAGCTCTCTCTTTAAAGATAAAACACTAACTGGGGTTTCAGCATTGCGTGGGATTTGGCAGGCATCACATGCTCCTGCGTTATTTAGGTAGAATACAGTCCCTAAAATGTGCATAGCAGATGTTCAATAAAAATCATTTGCATGGGATTCATACCAGTTTCTGTCTGGTAATAACTCTGCCACTTGCAAGGAAGAAATGAAGTCATAGAAATAGGCTGACTTTAATAAAGATGTTAAACATAAAAGGAAACTGAAGCATTTTCACGTTTTTACTTCCAATCGAAACTTCCCTCCCACCTCCATCTTTAGTTTGAGTTAAATACTCCATGGTGGACCTGCCTTGCTTTCTGCTGAATTAGAATGTCGGAATGAAATGCAAAAGCAATAGAAACATCCCGCTAGTTTGTGGATAGAAAAAAAGAAAAAAAAGAGGGGTGATGAATAATAGTGAAAAACATTGGAAAAAATTCAACTGATGGATGTTGCCAGCAGTATCACAAGTTTAAAACAAAACAAAACAAACATGTAGCTTTGATTTAGAATATAACATGGAGGTAAACGGTCTTTAATGACGTTAACAATGATTTTGATCATTTGTAGCTGAATGTGGCTTCATTTCAAGCTAAGTAAGAACTCATTCCTTAATAAATATTTTTTACTGAAAATTATTGCTTCAGTTAGAAGGAATTGGTACTTAATAGCTTTTAATTAAGATGCCATGTCTAATGAGATTTTTTTTTTCTTTTCTGTGGGAAGAGCAGACACCAAACACTGAAAACTCTCTAATTGCCCAGGTCTCCAGGATGCCAGTAAAGAAATCATTTTAATAGAAATGACTAAGCACACTGTAGTGAACCAGTGATTCTGCCAGCCTAGGTCAGTTCACTATATCGTATCCTCAAACAAAACTGGCCTAATGCAATAGATACAGCTATAATTGAGAAAATTAATGAGTTCTTATTCATATTTTCAAAGGACTATGAATAACAGAATATGCATTTTAGTGTCACAGCAATGAGTCACAGCCATTATTGTGTTAACCTTTGCATATCCAAGCTTTAGATATTTTCAAATTGTCTCCAATCCTGTATCCTTTCTCCTTCAGATAACTGCTATCGTGAAGTTGGTGTGTATCCTTTTGGACTGTGTTTTACATTTTACTGCATACTTGTGTGCTCACAAAACTACTAAAATAAATTTTTATTATTAGTCTCAGGTGTACAAAAGAACATGATGATTATTACCCCTCACAAAATGATGACCCCAACAATTCTACTACCCATCTGACACTGTACATAGCTATTACAATACCACTGACTACATTCCCTATGCTGTACTTTACATCTCGTGACTCTGTGTGGGGACAAAGCCCCGGAGAGCATTTTCCAGGCTCGCAGCCTCACATGGAAAGGTGCTGGCTTGGGTGGTAGACAGCCGACGGCTGTGGCTAGGTGGCCGTCAACTGCAGCCAGTTAGCCAATTGGCCACTGATATAACTGCCGCGTCTGTGCTGGGGAGTGGGAGTTGGTCGGTTGGCAGAAAAGTGGACAGCAGGTCGCACATTGGGTGACTCCAGCCTCCAGTGAGACTATAGTGTTATGACTCCCCTACCTATGGCTCCGTGGGTGCTCCTTTTTGGCATAGCCACATCCTGCATTCTTGTGTGGGGAGCGGGAGCAGAGACCCCGCAGGCCGCCCTGCACAACACTATGTATATATTTTAATTGTAGTTGTCATTCAATATTAATTTATATTAGTTTCAGGTGTACAGCTCAGTGGTTAGGCATGTATATAATTTAAAAAGTTATCCCCCCGATAAGTCTAGTATACAACACCATTTGAACTTTTTACATTATTGACTATATTCCCCATGCTACTGTATTTCACATCCCTGTGACTATTTTGTGACTACCAATTTGCACTTCCGATTCTCTTTACTTTCTCACCCATTTCCCCAACCCCCATCCCATCTAGCAACCATGTTTGTTCTCTGTTTCTATGAGTCTATTTCTTTTGTTGATGTTGTTGTTTTTCTTTTCTTCTGTTTTTTTTTAGTTTCCACATATAAGTGAGTTCATATGGTATTTGTCTTTCTCTGTCTGACTTTTCACTTAGCGAAATACCCTTTGGTCCACCCATGTTGTTGCAAATGCTAAGATTTCATTTCTTTTTATGACAGAGTAATACTCCATTGTATAAATGTACCATAATTTCTTTATCCAATTGTCTATTGTCCTGCAGGGGACCCAGCTCGTTGCGCCATTTGTAGTGCGGGGCAGCCTGCGGGGGTCTCTGCTCCGGCTCTCCACATAAGAACACAGGACATAGTGAGGCCAAAAAGGAACACCCACGGAGCCATAGGTAGGGGAGTCATATCACTATAGTCTCACCGGAGGCTGGATTCACACGAGGTGCCACCTGCTGTCCGTTTTTCTGCCAACCGACCGACAACTCTCCTCCACTCTCCTTGATTCTCCTCGGCTCTCCTCAGCAATCCTCGGCTCTCCTCCATAGCTGCAGCAGTTATACTAGTGGTCAATTGGCTAACTGGCCACAGCCGACGGCCAACCAGCCTCAGCTGATGGCCATTCACCACCCGAGCCAGCACCCCTCTACGTGAGGCCAAGAGCCTGTAAACTACTTTCTGGGGCTCTGTCCCCACACTCCACCCTTACAGGGTCTCGCCTCACAATCTACATAACAAGCGTCTTCCGCGAGGGTCCCTGTGCCACATTAGCCTACTTACACCTACGGACAAAAAGAAACGGTAGTCTTAGGAACCAACAATGGCAACTCCCTCCCATCTGGGAGGATACACGCTAGCTTTTTGTCCTGGGAAAGGAGGGTCGCTGCCACTGGCACCTTTCCTGGTTTGTGGTACCAGACCTTTGTGGCAGTGCTTGGGGTCCCTTGCATAGTTTCAACATGTAACAGAACAGGGGACCCCATAATAGGCCATAGTGAGAGCACATAGTTTCCTCGCAAAATCATCCTGGTATCGGGACCTCTGTATACTACAGTCACTTGCGGTGGCCACTCAGCCACCACCCCTGGCGTCACTTGCAAATTATGAGTCAAACCGGCCCCCCATGGGGCTATCAGGCCCAACCATCGACAGTGGGGGCTTTTGACCTGCCAGGGCCAAGTCCATTGCTGCTGTTCCCCTGCTTTCAAGCATGTGGGTGCTGGCAGCAAAATGTTCCCATTTCTGCCGTAGCCTGGCTTTAACAGAGTCTCACTGGTGGTAACTTGTAATTGAATGGGAGCGGCCGTTCGATGTAGCAGAGCTTCTACTGGTGCGGGCCCTCCCTTCCGTGGTCTCTCATTCAGGACTCTCAGGACGTCCCATAGACGACAGGCCCAGTCACGCATCGTGGGAGGGTGTTTTGACACCCAGAGACCTTGTTTCAAAAGGCCATTATAGCGTTCAATCATGCCAGCTGCTTGTGGATTGTACGGGGTGTGAAACAACCATTGCACGTCCATCCTGGCAGCCCAGCGCTGCACTTCTTGCACCGTAAAATGGGTACCCCTGTCACTTTCAATGACTTGGGGGTGCCCATAGAGGGCACACAGCCGTGTAAGGGCGACCACTGTATGCTGCTGATCCGCAGCCGGATAGGGCCAAGCAAACATCAACCCTGTAGCAGTGTCCACTGCTGTAAATGCATATATCACATTGCGGGCCTTAGGCAGGGTCCAATGTAATCCACTTGCCAGCGAGTGAGGGGCACCCTCCCTCGCGTAATCTGCTGTGTCTCCCAGGGGAGCCTCCGCCTTTGGGGGCTGTCCTGGGCACAGATGGCACAGTCATAGCAGGTATCTGCTATCTCCTGCCATTTCAAAGGCAGGCCCCAGCGTCTGCTCACCTGCCACATGGTTCGGCTTCCAGCGTGCTGCAATTTCCTATGCAGCCAGTGGGCCACATCAGTGGCAGGAGCCTGCGCTAACCATCGTACCAGTGCTAGGGAGTCTGCTTCATCATTACCTGGGGACACTAAGGGGGAGTGACCTGTGACATGCATTAAGGTCACCTCCTTTCTCTGCCCTAGATCCCAGAGGTCCTGCCACATGGCTTGACCCCACAGTGGACGGTGTCCTGCCAACCAGTTTTGGTGTTTCCACATAGGGAGCCACAACATTAGGCCCTGGAACACTGCCCAGCTGTCAGTGCAAATAACTAGGGGCCCAGGCTCATGGCTGATTACCATCCACACAGCCCGTAATTCAGCCCACTGGCTACTCTGGCCCGTCCCAGTATCAAACCAAATGGTGTCTGTTTTGGGCTGCATACCAATAGCCGTCCAAACAGCTGCAGCCTCTCGGCTAGAACCATCGGTAAACCAGGCATCCTCAGGTACTGGGGACTGTCCTTCTTTGTAGGGCGGGGGCTCCAAGTCCTCCCCTCCAGGCAGAGCGCTTGGCTAAGCCTGGGCTACAAGCTCCACAGGCCCCAGGACTGTTGTAGCTCTGTGTTCAAAGGGCTTGAACTAAGGGTGCTACGTTGCTCCAAGTAGGCACCCCACTTGGTGAAGGTGGTGGTCTGTGCCACCCCCGTTTTGGGTCCCTGGGTCCATGTACGGACCCACCCCTGGACAGGATAGGTTGTTCGAACCAACACGCGTGTCGTTCCTGTGATGGCTTCTGTGGCTACTAGGGCTGCATACACAGCAGCCAGCTGTTTCTCTATTAGAGAATAGCGGACCTCCACTCCTTTCCATAATTGGGACCAAAATCCCACTGGCAACCGGAGACGCTCCTGCCGTTGCCAGAGGCCCCATCCGTACCCCTCTTGGGTTACGTGAACATCAAGTTCAAATGGGAGGCCGGGGTCCACTACTTGCAGAGCCTGTGCCTGCTGCACTGCCCGTTTCGTGGCAACAAAGCCTTGCTCTATAGCCTCAGTCCAATCCCATGAGGCCCCCTTTTTTATCATATTGTACAAGGGCCTTGCCATTTGTGCTAAATGGGGTACAAACGCCCGCCAATATCCTAGCAGACCCAAATACGTCTGCAGTTAAGAGACCTTGGTCGGCCAGGGAAAGGCTTGTATCTTATCAATGATTGCCTCAGGTATAACCTTTGTCTTACCCGACCACACAACACCCAAAAACTTGACGGATAAGCCAGGGCCTTGGACCTTTTCCTCATTCACCGCCCAGCCGCATGACTTCAGGTGGCGGGGAAGAGAGGGAGCTGCTTGCTCTAAATCAGAAAGAGAATCTGAGGTTAACAGAATGTCATCAACATAATGAAACAAGGCCACAGAGGATGGGTGATCCCACTGTGCCAAATCCTGGGCCACGAGCCCGTGGCAGATAGTGGGGCTGTGCAAGTATCCTTGCGGAAGGACTTGAAAAGTCCACTGACGCCCATCCCACGTAAAAGCAAACTGCTCTTGACACTCGGGTGCAATGTCAATGGAGAAAAAAGCATTGGCCAAGTCCACTACATAGTGATATGTCCCTAGGCGGACAGTCAGACGATCCATTAAATCATGAATTGAAGGCACTGCAGCGTGCAAGGGTGGCGTCACCTTATTTAACTCCCTATAGTCCACAGTCATTCGCCAGGTCCCATCTGGCTTCTTGACAGGCCATACTGGGGAGTTAAAGGGACTGTGCGTTGGCCTCACAATATGTGCCCTCTCCAATTCCAATATTGTACGACCGATCTCCTCCTGTCCTCCTGGCAGGCTGTACTGTCGCACTGTAACCACACGCCAGGGCTGTGGCAACACTTGAGGAGGGTGGTGAGCATGCCCGCGTGTCACCGCTTTCACCACCGGGATCCGGAGACGGAACTCTCCTACCGACGTCTGTAAGCTGAGGCCATGTAGCACGTCCACCCCTAGAATATATTCCGGAACGGGGGAGACATAAACCTTGTAGGTACGAGGAGGAAGCCTTCCTATACCCAGTGGTAAGGAAACAGCTTTCACAGTCACAGTTTTTCCCCCGTAGCTATCAATGCAGATTGCTGGTCCAGGGAACAGTTCTGGGTTCCCATAAACAAGACTGCAGTCGGCGCCAGTGTCAACTAGAGCTAAAACCCTCTGCACATAGAAGGGGACCAATGTATGGACAGTTCCACATGGGGCCTCCGGTCCCTGCTCGTCCCCTCTGACCGGGTACCTTGGCCCCACCCCTAATCAAGCTGAAAGGAGTCGGCCTCAAGTGGCTGCATGAAGTCCTGGAGGGACACAGGTCGCGCTTTCCCAGACTCCTCCTTTATGCTTCTCCGGAATTGTTGTTCTGGACGCAACTGTTTCCAAAGTTCCAGCAGGAATGCATTGGGTTGTCGGTCTATTTTCTTCCTATCAACCCCTGCTGCCACGAGATCACGCCACATCTGTGCGCGTGTTACTCTCTGAGGCCCGCGACCTTGCCGCTTTACCTTTGGTTTGGGCTTCCAGGTCTCAACTGTGCAGACCTCCTGTCTTAACTTCCTTCGCCTCTGGCTTTCTACATCCCCTAGTGTGGCCATGGCAGTTGTAACTTCATGGATCCGTCGCCCTACATACGGTGTAAGAATAGCAACCAAGGATCCAAAAGCACTCGCAGGTGCAGTATCCAAAACCAGATCTCTCATGCTGGCAGTAAAAAGCTCGTCATCTGGGCCCTGCATGTTGAGGTTAAAAGTAGCGTGTCTCATACCCATTTCACGGATTATTTGCATAAATTCTGTATATGACTGCCATTGACTCACAGTGTCTGGCAGCTTCCCAGCCTGTCCCCATACGGTGCGTACCGCAGCAGTGAGCCACTCCATTAGAGAATGGTTGCCCTGGTTGTAGGCCAACCTGTGGCAGTTTTGTAACCTTTGTCGCAGGGACAGATGCACTGTCACGAAGGCTAGCTTTTCCATCTCACCTGGGGAGCAGAGAATGTTGTCTGCTCCCTCATCCCATAAACGTAACAGCCAAGCCGAGACTGGCTCTCCAGGGCGTTGTCTGTACCGCCTCCCCAGCTCCTGTAACTCAGTGGGAGTGTAAGGGGTGTAGGTAGTGAACTCAGTCACAGCTGGGTTGCCGGCAGCAACGCCCCCGGGGCCCAAAGGTTGCTCACGTTTTACCCTTTGCTTCAAGATTGGCCGGGCTTGGGGGTTGGGAGCTACATTGTCTCCACTTGCTTCCTCCGCCTCTGCCTCAGACTCTCCACCTTGGGGCCCCTGTTCTAACAGGCGGACCCGGGCTTCCAACGCTTCCAACCGAGACAGCTGGTTCGGCACCCGGGCCATTTCATTAAGCCCATTTTCCATGTTGAGACTCAAGGCCGTGAGGAACATCCAGCCCACGCGGCCGGCTGTAGCCTTCTCCTCCTCCGGCAACCGCTCAGCCAGAGCCTGCAGGGCCCTCTCCACACTGGCTGGAGAGCCGTCCATGTCCTCCCACCCCTCCTTGGGGGGCCAACTCCTGAGAACAGTGGCCTCCGAACACCATATACCGTGTGGGGGCCACACGTCCTCCTGCCCAGAGTCAGACGCCATTCCTACCTGGTCGGAATCTTGCTCACCGTGCCAGGTGTCTGAGTGGGTGGAGGCCTCCTTGTAAGATGTCCACCACCCTCGGATCCTAAGGCCGCAGAAGATCAACAAAAGAAGGACAACGCCTTCTATGGCCAAGAAGGTGGTGTGCCAGCTGGAGGCTCGAGTCTCCCAGGCAGACCACGCCTCCCGTTCCTGGTGTCGCTCCTCATGGGCCTCCTGAAGCTGGGCTCTCACACGCACAAACCGTTCCACCATGCTTTGGTAGGTTTTGGCCGGCACCATACCCTGCTCGCTGCGCCATGTGTCCTGTAGGGCGGCCTGTGGGATCTCTGCTCCCGCTCCCCACACAAGAACGCAGGATATGGTGAGTCCAAAAAGAAACACCCATGGAGACATAGGTAGGGGAGTCATACCACGATGGTCTCACCGGAGGCTGGGTTCACTGGACGTGCGACCTGCTGTCCATTTTTCTGCCAACCGACCGACGACTGTCCTCCACTCTGCTTGATTCTCCTCGGCTCTCCTCGGCAACCCTTGGCTCTCCTCCGTAGCCGCAGCAGTTATACTAGAGGCCAGTTGGCTAACTGGCCATAGCCAACGGCCAACCAGCCTCAGCTGACGGCCATCCACCACCTGAGCCAGCACCCCTCTACGTGAGGCCGAGAGCATGTAAACTACTTTCTGGGGCTCTGTCCCTACAACATACAAACTGCTTCACTGCCCTTCGGGGAGCTTTGGCCGGCGCCACACCCTGCTCGGTGCTCCATTTGTCCTGCAGGGGACCCTGCTCATTGCACCATATGTCTTGTGGGGCGGCCTGCAGGGTCTCTGCTCCCGCTCCCCACATAAGAATGCAAGACATGGTGAGGCCGAAAAGGAACACCACGGAACCATAAGTAGGGGAGTCATATCACTATAGTCTCACTGGAGGCTGGATTCACAGGACATGCGACCTGCTGTCTACTTTACTGCCAACCGACCGACTCCCCTCGCTGGCTGCAATCCGCCATGCTAACTGCAATCCACGCTTGCCAGCCCAGCCACCATCTTCTTGCTAGCCCCCATTTTTTGCTAGCGTAGCCACGGCAGTTATATTAGTGGCCAATGTCTCACTGGTTACAGCTGACGGCCAACTAGCCACAGCTGATGGCCATCCAATCACAGTTGATGACCATTTACTACCTGAGTGAGCACCTTTCCACGTGAGGCTGAGAGCCTGGAAACTGCACTCCTGGTTCTGTCCCCACATCTATTCATGGATATTTTGGTTGTTTCCATATATTGGCTATTGTGAATAGCACTGTAGTAAATGTAGGGGTGCATATATCTTTTCAAATTAGTATTTTGGATTTCTTTGGATGAATACCAAGGAGTGGAATTCCTTGGTATTCCATCTGGTCATAAAGTAATTCTTTTTTTTTTTTTTTTTTTTTTTGATGAACCTTTATACTATCTTCCATAGTGGCTGCACCAATTAGCATTTCCACAAACACAACGGTTCCCTTTTCTCCACATCCTCACCAACACTTGTTCTTTGTTGACTTATTGATGACAGCCATTCTAACAGGAGTGAGGTGGTATCTCATTGTGGTTTTTATTTCGGTTTCTCTGATGATTAGTGACATTGAACATCATTTTGTATGTCTATAGGCCATCTGTATGTCCTCTTTGGAGAAATGTCTATTCAGGTCCTCTGTCCATTTGTTAATTGACCTTTTTTTTTGGTGACTCGTGTGAGTTTTTAAATAAATTTTGGATATTAACCCCTTATCAGATGTATTATTGGCAAATATCATCTCGAGTTAAGTAAGATGTATTTTCATTTTGTTGATGGTTTCCTTTGCTGTGAAAAAACTTCAGTTTGATGTAACCCCATTTGTTTACTTTTTCTTTTGCTTCCCTTGCCTGAGGAGATAGACCAGAAAACATATTACTAAAAGAAATGTCATTATACATTTGTCCAAACCCATAGAATGTACAACACCAAGAGTGAGCCATCATATAAACTATGTACTTTGAGTGAAAATGATGTGTCTGTGTAGGTTCGTGGATTCTATAAATGTCCCAGGTCTGGTGCTGGATGGTGATAGTGGGGAAGTGTGTGTGTGTGTGTGTGTGTGTGTGTGTGTGTGTGTGTGTTGGTGAGAGTCAGGGGCATATGAGAACTGCGTATTTCTCGCTAAATTTTTCTGTGAAGCTGAAATGCTCTGAAAAATAAAGCCTAAAGAAAGGATAAGAGCAGTATGAGGAGGAGGAAGAGGGAAAAGGGGAAGACAACCTCACAAGGCCTATCTCAGTGGCACCACCTCTGAATTTTCTCCTCCTCCCTCTACCCTCTCTATCTTGGCAAAAGAATTGTTCCTTTTTCTGTTTGCACTGTGTCCTTATTCCTACTTCTCTCACAATTCCTATCACTTTATTTTATTTGTATGAGGTCTCTTAGGAAAGAGTCTATTTACAGGGTCCATAAGAATAAATAATCAGGCGTCTCTGCTCAAGACTAGATCTACCCTAAGGATTTGACAGTCCTAGCTCTCACCCTGCCTCCAGAGGCTACGGGATCAATAGCTCAGCACACTGCCACCTATCTCCACCTTTGGGGAGTATTGTGGACTGAATGTTTGGATTCCCCCACAAATTCATTTGTTGAAACCCCAAACCCAATGTGGTGCTCTTAGGAGATGGGGCTTTTGGGACGTGATTAGGTCATTAGGGTGGAGCCCTCATGACTGGGATTAGTGCCCTTAGGAAAGAGACCCTAGAAAGCTCCCTCACCCCCTTTTTTTAACCACGTGAGATGGTGGGGAGAAGACAGCTGTCTACAAACCAGAAAGTGGGTCTCACCAAACACCGATCTACTGGTGCCTTGATCTTGGCCTTCCCAGCCTCTGGAACTATTGGAAATAAATGTTTGTTATTTGAGTGCCCTGGTCTGTGGTATCTTCATTATATTATAGCAGCCTGAACTGACAAAGATAGGGATTCCTACAGCTGTTAGGGAATTAATGTAGACATCAGGGGTTGTCTGTGTCTTAGAGTAAGAAGGAGTGGGGTCCAAACACAAAAAAATAAAAGATTGAAATAAAAAAGAGAAGATACTCCATTTTGAAAATACTGGATTGGTGTGTCAAAAAATTGTGTGTGTGTGTGTGTGTGTGTGTGTGTATCTCTGTGTGTGTGTGTGTATCTGTGTGTGTGTGTGTGTATGTGTAGCATGTCCCGAAAGTGTTTGTGCAGTTTAAGCTTCACTAACTTCAGAGAAGTAAGTGCTACAGACTTACCCCCAAGACCATTTGAAGGTTTAATTATTTACATTTATTTTATAATTACTTCAGTTTTGTGAGTGTTGAATAATGGATGATTCCTTTTAATTGTTTCAGGCAGCCCCTCTGAGTGAACAGAGTGAAGGCTAACTGAAACAAAAACTAACATTTGCTATTCAAGCTTCAGAAAACTAAGTATAAAAGAACGTGAAGCTCTATATCTGGGGTTGTGTAAGGCAAAACATTCTGTAGGGAGGATGGATTTGAGGACGTGCGAGTACGTGATCCTGCCTGTGAATGTCTGGGTACAAGCAAACATTCCAGGCAGAATCAGACTATCAAGGTCATGGATGTGGTAAGCCCCAAGTCAAGGTGTCCACACAGGAAAGGGGGACCCAGTTAATATCTGGGTTACAGATGGAACAAGCAGAAAGAACATTTCACTAAGGTAAATATATGATATGATGAAAGATGGGTTGGAAATAGGACGGCAGGGGAGGGCAGAGGGACCTAGAGGCCCGAGAGGGGTGGAGGGATCTGCTGGGCTGGTGGGTAGGGGGGCAGGAGGTGCCTTGTCACAACCTTTTGCGACTCATCAATGGTCTGTGATGCAGGCCTGGCAATAAAGTCAAGAGTCTGCACTCTCAGAGCTCAGTTGCCTCTGGCAGCTTGGCGATCAGATAAAAGAATTCAGTCGATGGAACGTGTTCATTTTTCTGAAAAGCCTAATTGAAATTTGTCTGAGCTTCGGCTTAAATACTTTACAGATTATCCTCACCTGCTTGTATGGGTTGTGGTCATTCCTTCTGTTCCTGTGCTACCTGATGGGGATTCCATCTTTACCACCTATCTGGGAAACCAAAACATCCCAAAGGTAAGGCACCCTGAGCGACCCCATCAGTTTCCTCATTTTTTTTCATTATTAGTTTCAGGTGTACAAAGCAATGCACTAGACATGCATACCCCTCACAAAGCGATAACCTCCCTCCCACAATCTACTACCCTCTGACATCGTATAGAGCTTTACAATTCCACTGACTCCATTCCTTAAGCTGAGTCCACATCTTGTGAAGATTATATATATATATATATATATATATATATATATATATATATATATATATATATATATTACACAAATATATATAATAATCCCTAATGTGTCTTTTGGAGCAAAAATTAATATAAAACCTGGTTGTATTTTCAGGGAAATATGGTAGGGCTTATTTCATATTACGAGCCTCCTGAAAAATGATGCTACGGCTTATTTTCCGGTGAGGTCTTATTTTCGGGGAAACACGAATAATGAATGAATAGTGCATGAAATAATAATAAATGTCAACTATTATTTTAAATATGTAAATTATATATTATTTTATATATGTACAATAATAGTTGACATCATTATTATTCAGCTTCAGGTGTACACTGCAGTAGTCAGGCACCTACACCGTCCACGAAGAGATCTCCCTAATAAGACATAAGAGTTTCCTTATTTTCATTTCCATTTCTAGTCCCACCTTTTAAAATGACCATGGTTGGCTCAGAGTAACACCTGAGGTGGGGACTCTAAGGACTCTAAGGAGAGGATACAACATCCTTCTAGGAGAAGGCAGGTCTAGGGGTTCAGCTGGGACTGTTTCCTTGGAAGCTCACAGACTGTCTGGGTGTGGGGAGGGTTCTAGGATCAAACCCCAAACAGTGATTTCCTGGCCCTGGCTTGCGTTATATAGAGTTTGGGATCTCTACAGGAGAACGGAGTCCCCAGCACTTCATCGGGAGTCATAGTCCCATGTCAGGCATCACCTCACCGAGCCTTCCTCTGTGTTGGGCTGATCAGGAGAGCCGTGCTGAGACTCTGAGAACCTCTGAGCAGGGGCTGCAGCCTGAGCTCGGCCCCAGGTTACAGAGTCTATCTGAGGGAGCAGAGATGCAACTGTTGGCCTCAGATTCTCCGTCCTCCTTGAGCAGAGGACTTCTGACTGACAATACCAAGTGTGGACCTCGTAGACAAAATCCTGCTTTGAGATTTCCAAAGAAAAATTGAAAATATTTTGAATCCATAAAAATTGGTAAAAGAAAGAACACAAAGTTCTAGTAATTAAAACAGTCATATTCCTCTTGGATCATGAATGCCTGAGTTTCCTGTGGAGAGACGTGACAGAAATGAGTCTCTTCTTTTTCTCAGCATCAGGGCAGAACCAAGAGGAGAAGGAAGTGTGGGACACAGAAAGGTAAGGTTCTGCCTGTTCCACCTGAGCTCTCCAAGGATGAGCGCTTCCTGTGGGAGCTTTCTGAGCTCTCAGTCCTTTCCATGAGGTCCCAGGTCCATGGTCTCGGGGGATATTTGTTGCTAGATACAGTCCCTCTCAGAAAACAGAGCCCTCAGAGGAGAGGCTCATGGGAAGGCAGACCCCGAGACACTTCTCAGGTCGCCTGCTCTGCCATCCCTGCCCTGCCCCTGCACTGCCATGAGCAGTGATGCACCTGAGCAATGGACATTGCCCAAAAGACATGGAGACTCAGAACTTCTGTCCTCTGACCTTGTGAAAGTACTTGGACTTCCTGGATGATCAGATTCCTCTTTGAGGTGACCGCTGGCCTCTGTGCTTCACAGAGTGGTTTTGAGCATCAAATGAGTCTGAGAAGTACTTTACAAATGAAGCAACAGACACGTGGGGACCTTGTTAATATTATCATCGACCATTTGACCTCACCTACTGATTCTTGGGCATTCACAGTCTAATCTCACAATGGTTTCCCACAAAGGGACTCCTGTATAATACCTACGCTTCTACCTGCATCCCACATCACTCACTCTCCTGGTTTCCCAGGTTGGAGATGTTACCAGTGGGCAGAAGAGGAGAGACAGAGGCTGATTTCTGTCCTGACAAGGTGACTAGTCTTTCCCCCCCTTTCCTGATCCCTCTTCAGCATGTTCTGTGTAATTCCCGGGACTCGGTGCAGCCTTCCATAGTCATGGGGTAGAGTAGCCATAGGAACGGAGATGGGCATGTAGGCCTGGGGTGAGTGCTATTGAGTGCACTGTGAAGTCATGGATGTGGAGCAATGTGAAGGGCAGCAGGCTTCAGGGGGCCCCAGCCCCACAGGGCCGTGAGGTTCTCCTTCCTTTGTTCTGGTCCTGGCTGCAGCTTTGTAGCTCCTGTCTCTTGCAGCTCCTTGGGCCAGCATCATGATACCATGCGCTGTCAACACTTACGTCAGACCCCTTCTGTCAGGTGAGCAATAACACAACTGCTGAGGTCAATTGTCTACTGTTCCCTGAGGCCCTGGGAGATGCTATTCCCTCTGTGTGGCCTTTGATTTCCACAGCTCCTGGGACTGAGTCACTGTTCCCATTGTCCCCCGCCTTCTCAGCAGTACTTCCAGAAGACCAATACCAGCCCCTCTGCCTGAGCCTTTTACCATTGCCACCCCCAAGTCTCTCCCCTAATCCAATGACCCCCTTACCTGACTTTCTTTCACCCCCACCACTAGGTCATTCTTTGTCACCAGAGCCCTTTCCTTCCTTGGCATCTGCATTCCCAGCGCACCATTCCTCACCCCAACCCCTTGGCACCCCACCACATGGCACTCCAAGAGCGGATCTTCTTCTCCAACCACAGGCCCCTTTGACCCTGAACACCATCTTTCTTAACCCCTTACCAGATTTGTCCCCGACAAGGAATCCCGCTGGCTCATTGGCTTGTCATCAGGTACCACCAGTGCTGTCTACCTCACCACCACCAGGCTACAACTTCACTGTGACTCACTCTAAATCGATTTCCATCCTATTGAACCCTGATTTATAGAATGCATTTCCAGATAGCCCTGGTGCATTGTTCACTTATGTCCCAACAGTCACAGGCGCTGACCATTCCAGCCTGTCACTTTCAGATCTTTTCTGGTGTAGAGCTCGTGCCAAAGACTTATTCCCTTCCACCTTGTGATTTCAATCAAGAGTTTCCTGCCCTCTATTCCTTACAGGCCTCTCTTGGGGGAGGACCCTGCCACCAGCCTTGTAGGGTATGGTCACCTTTTATTTCCATGCCTTGTCATCCTGGCACTCCTGGAGAGAAAAGCCCAAAAGAAAAGTAACTTCCTAACATGGAAAGGAAAGGAGAAGAAAAAGCATTCTTTTCCAAACCAGCATAGGCCAGATTACCAGCTCCGTTCTGCAGGAAAAGTCTTAGAATCAGCTGCCGATAAGCATGACTCGGTGGTCGCCCTTCCTTTCTGGAGCAGCAACGGCGAACGAATGTACCTGCATGTCCATCAGCAGCCCTCACGTCCTAAGGCCTGGAAGGATGTTTCCTGGAAACCATTATCCGGCTTTTCTGGGGTTTCTCATCTTTGCCCAGTACGTCCTCACCCTCTGCTGTCCACGTGCTGGGTGACTGTTCCTCAGGCTTTACTTTCAATAGAACCCCAAATCCCTCCACATACCACGTGTACCCAATACATTTCCAGCCCCTACCTCCGTCCTTGCCTGCAGACCAGCCTGAACACTCCCCTGAAATCCTGCCCCAAACCCAGCCCTTACGTCTCATTCAAACCCTGCCCCAGGACCACCTTTAGTCCCCGCTCCCAGAGAATGGGGAAAAAGATCATGTATTGAGTGACTCAGAGGGCGCCTCAAATAAACACCTGGTGCATGACGCTGAGGAAGACCTGGAAAGTCATAGGCTGAGACTGGTGGGAGAAAATACAATAATGTCAGAGCAGAGTCAATGTCAGAGACAACTTGAAAATGTCTGGAAACTACAGTTGGGCAAAGAGTTTGAAGAAATCCAGGCGGGTCTGCCACCTGGACCTGTGCGTAGTGCAGGACATGACACCCAGCCATGCACTACATCACGGAGCGCATCAAGTAGATGCACTACATCAAGTAGGACAAGACATCTGCTTGTTCTGTGAATCCCACACCATAACAGAACAGAGAAGTTTGCCACCGTCAGTGGCAGGGGACGCCTTCCTGAGTACCTGCCAGGAGCTTTCCGTCCCTCGGGGCAGTCCACAAGACATGTTGGATGCCCACAGTAACAATTTTCACATGAGGAAGTTGGGGGACCTTCCCTCCCAGGTCCTTGAATCCACTGAAGTCTCTAGATCTGAAGGTTGCTTGTCCCATTCCTTGTTGAATTCCAACCTTACTTCCTCAATAAGCCTTAGTTCTGAGGTGGAGTTCAAATCTGGGGGCTTCATGCCCCTTAGAGGCCGCTGTCCATGTCTTCATGGAGACGACGTGACCGCAGCATACTCAGCCTCCGTCCTGGCTCGTCCTCTCCCTGCCACCTCACATGTGGGCCAGGAAGGACAGGGGGCCCTGAGTCAGTCACCCTGTGGCACTCAAAGTCCCCCAGCAAAAATACCAGTTCTCCAAGATCCTCAATCATCAGACTCTAAGGAGCAACTCTCATGAGTTACGGTCTGAAATAGAGAACAGGGAGCGTCGCCAGGCCCAAGGCCAACGCACTGACATGTCCCTTGCCTCCGATGGCTTGACTTACACAGCCTCCCTGCCTTATGCTGAGCATGTGATCAGCGTGGACATGAGAGCTTCCCACGTGCTGCACGTTTGTGTGGAGGCCCAAGGAGTCAGACTGGAGCAGCGGCACCATCCTCGGCACCGTAAGCACATCTTCAGGTGGTGTCAGAGGAATCTTTTCCCACACACTAAACACAGAGTGAGTCCTCAATGCCCTGAACCAGAGAGCTTGGCGGAGGCGACCCAGGCTTGGGAACATCCCCACCTGGACAGCAGAGCGTTTGTCTTCAGGACATGGCATTAGAGGAGATGCTTGGGAGCAAGTCTGCCCAGACCCTGCCACAGAAGGGGCAGTCTCCTCCTAAAATACCTTTCGGGAACAAAATGAAGGGCTGTTTTCAGTGCCTTAATCCTGGGAGCATACGGTGCATGAAAAAACAAGAAAATTCCCAGCAAAAGGGCATCCCCATATCATCTACACAGAGCAGAGGCTCTGGTCCAGGCTGAGCTGTCTTCATTGGGACAACAAAGGTCAGAAAGTGAAGACACGCATTGGGAAGTTCCTACAGGAGAAACTGGGGTGTTGGCACATAACAGTTATCCCCTTCCCTGAAGAGTCCCTTCCCTTCCCAGTGAAGTCTGGGAATGCTCAGCAGAAGTCCCAAATTCGAGACCAGGCAGGGCCCATCCAGGGGCAGCTCTCATGTCAGACGCACCCCAACCAGGGCCCCCAGGGAGCCTGGGCCCCATCCAAGCCCCACCTGCAGGGGTCACACTCAACAGGACCCTCAGGCTGCTCTCACCCCTTCTGAGGGCACTGCTTTCAGACGTGTGTCTCAACTAAAAAGACACACGAGGCTTCTAAAAGGTCACAGTCCCCTGGAGCGCTAGTTGAGAAAGAGATATCATGTGGCCCCAAAAGCCCATTTTGTCCCTGACGAAGTGTGAGGAGATGGGCTGTGTCTCCTGCCTCTTAGCTTAGCCTTAATGACCACATATAGCAGACCACACCTTCCCCCTCATGGAATGCTTTATATCCTTTAGGGGGGTGGGGAAGACAGGCCTTCTATACCTGAAGAGGGTCCGGGACACGTACATTTTGAGGAAACATCAGTGAAGAAGAAACAGTGGCGTGGTCATTATGGACAAATCAGTGATCAGAGGATCCCAGGGCGGGTGACCCCTCAGTGAGTGTGTTTGGGGGGGATATTACTACAGTGGATGCTGGGCTGGTTGGGATGGGGTCCAGGAAGAGCATAGATGCAGCTTATAAGTCTGTCTCGTGGGTCATGTTAATGTGTTGGGAAAGCATCCTTTAAAGTTGACACTGAAGTTTCCTTACTGGAAAGTCACTTTGGAGAAGGGGTTCCTGCCCCTGGGTATTTCTTCAGGTGATTGGATTGATGACATTTTTTTAGCAGAGCAAAAGCATCGCTCAGCTGTTAGTGGTGGGAATGTTGACCAGGCAACTACCTACGGTCCAAGGTAAAATACAGCTGAAAGTACGGAAAAGATGCCTTAGAGTGAGTGGGAAAGTAAGAAGAAACGAAAGGGAGAGAACGAATCTGCTGGTGGGACAAAGGTCTATGCGTTGTCATCCCCACACTGGGACCCTGCCTTGCTCCCAGCTTCCTCAGTCGGACCCAGGCTCCGCCTGCTTGAGGCAGATCACAGCACCAGAGAGCGTGCTGGGGCCTTAGACCAAAAGGCACAGGGCTGTTGTTTCAGTAGTAAAACAGTGTTTGCAGGGATGTCATCAGGCATGGCCTCCCTGTCTTTGGGGAAGGTGATCCTGGTGCCTTCCTTCCATCCGTGCTTGATGCAAATGTACATGATCTTGCCCTTAGCATGTACCATTCAGCTCTGAGGATGGCATGTCACCTTTGATATTCATGGCCATGGTGGAGCCATAATAAATCTCCCCCAGAACACCTGCAGCTCTTGAATCAGACGTGAGTCCTAGACTATGCACAAGGATTGCAGATATTCAGGGTTCATCATGGACTTCCATGGAATGCTCTTTTTTGACCCAAACTTATGATAGCACAGATACCCATCCTTACAATAGGGGTCTGGAGTGAACGCATCTCAACTTGTATAGGCTGTGACTCAAAAAATAGGACAAATGTCCTAGAGAGCACTTGGGGTTTTTCTATAAAGGCTGTGAATACCCAGTGTTAAAAAAAAAAAAAAAGGAGCAAAACAGATGTCCACCTCAGCCCTCTCTCACTACCTGACTTGTATCTTCTCGTCCAGAGTTATGTCATTGACCCTACAATGTCTGAAGCTCAGCATCACAGATAGAATGCAGATTCTGTGGAGGTCCTAGGAGGGAAATAAGGTGAGATGGGGCCCAGAGCCTGGAACTTAAAGAGGTGGGGAGATATTGGAGGGCTCTAACATCCATGTGGATGGACCAAGGTAGACCAGATGGTCTGTCAGTTAACCAACACTTCAAAAGCTCCACTGTAAGTGGGACCCTTCCAATACACTTTAATCCCTTTTGTGTGGAAAAAGGGCCCATCTCTCTGCCTTTTCCAGAAATTCCTTCATATAAGTAACTGATCACTATTGGATCAATTCTCACATTGGAGTCTACTGGTGTCCTGATAAATTGAGCCCGTGCACTCCCTGGAAATAATTCACTCATTCCACAAATAATTATTCTATGCTTGCTAACATGAAGAAAACAAATGGACCCGAGGTCACTATTTCCTTAGTCAATGCTCTCTCTGATGTACTCAAAGGTACTTCAAATGTCCTTTCCTTTTCCTCAAACTGAGGCCATCTTCATGTGCTCAGCAGACGTACTGGACCACTGTTCACAGAGGAGCTAGAAGCCACGAGATGGGAACTGTTCATCAAAACACTCTCCTATTCCTCCATATCTTCTTTCTTCCTGTTGTATGGAAAGAGATTTCCTTCCCAACCTCAAAGGAATGGCACTTCCTGAAATCTCCTTATTGAGAGATAGTTAAACTCTAGACTTGATGGAGTGATGCACCCTGGTCAGGTAGTATTTTGTCCCCTCCCTCTCCTTATGAGGCACCCAACATCTTTCATTTTTAAAAGCTTTTTATTACAGAAATGTTTAAATACAAGAGCAGGTAGAAAAATATATCTTCCATGTACCCTCACCCAACTTTCACAGTTATCATCTGGCATGTGTGATGCGTCCCATTTTTACACCACAATCAAGTGAAAAAGCCCATTGAAGCATCTTGCTATCTACCTTTCAATCATATGCTATGTGCACTGTCAAGTATCTCACATTTCTCTAATATTTATCACCTGTGGAACACACTTATACACCACAGACGTAAACCTCATTGGTGACGAAAAAACATTGTGCTTCCAGAGGCTTCGGCAATCAGTCCTGTTCTGCCTTTTACTCATCCATGAGGATTAATTTGAGTGAATGTCCCCCTCAAGTCCACCCAAGAAGTAATCTTACAGAGCAAACCCAGTGCACAGTATTTCTGTCCCTTAATCGCACAGTAACTATACTAACATGTACAAAGTATAGAACCTGAAATCTGTACATGTCGGTAAGGACTTGGTGTCACTATACACATACATGTTCTCAACTATTTAGAAGAAATGTTCTCCTGTTTAACGTTTGAAATGAGCTATTGTGTTTTGAGTTAAAACACAGTAGGTCAGACACACTTATCTCCTCTACTTCCCAAAAAGCCATGAAAAGTAAAAGATGAGAAGATGCTCAACATCATTAGCCATCAGGGAAATGCAAATCAGAACCACTATGAGATAGCACTACACTCACACAAATGACTGGAATCAAAAAGTCATACAGTAAGTGTCACTGAGAACGTGGAGAAAGTGGAACCCTCGTACACTGCTGGTGGGAATGAACAACGGTGCAGCCAGTTGGGAAAACAGTCTGGACTTCCTCAAAATGGTCCACATAGAGTTACCATATGACCCAGCAACCACTTCTAAGTATATATTCAAGAGATGAAAACATGTCCACTTAAAATTTATAATAAATATTCATTTTATTTATTTATTTATTTTAAATTTATTGGGGTGACAATTATTAGTAAAATTACATAGATTTTAGGTGTACAATTCTATATTACATCATCTATAAATCCCATTGTGTGTTCACCACCCAGAATCAGTTCTCCTTCCATCACCATATATTTGATCCCCCTTACCCTCATCTCCCACCCCCCAACCCCCTTACTCCCCAGTAACCACTAAACTATTGTCTGTGTCTATGAATTTTTGTTTGTCATTTGTTCATCTTGTTCTTTTGTTGTGTTAGTTTATATACCACATATCAGTGAAATCATATGGTTCTCTGCATTTTCTGTCTGACTTATTTTGCTTAGCATTATACTCTCAAGATCCATCCATGTTGTCACAAATGTTCCTATATCATCTTTTCTTACCGCCAAATAGTATTCCATTGTGTATATATACCACAACTTCTTTATCCATTCATCTACCGAAGGACATTTTGGTTGTTTCCATGTCTTGGCCACCGTAAACAAAGCTGCAATGAACATTGGAGCACACGTGTCTTAATAAATGTTTTCAGATTTTTTGGGTAGATACCCAGGAGAGGGATTGCTGGGTCATATGGCAATTCTATTCGTAATTTTTTGAGGAACCTCCACACTGCCTTCCATAATGGCTGCACCAGTCTGCATTCCCACCAACAGTGTATGAGGGTTCCTTTTTCTCCACAGCCTCTCCAACACTTGTTACTATTTGTCTTGTTGATGATAGCCATTCTGACTGGGGTGAGGTGATATCTCATTGTGGTTTTTATTTGCATTTCTCTGATGCTTAGTGATGTTGAGCATTTTTTCATATGTCTATTTGCCATTTGTATGTCCTCTTTGGAGAAATGTCTCTTCAAGTCCTCTGTCCATTTTTCAATTGGGTTGTTTGTTTTTTCGCTGTTGAGTTGCATGAGTTCCTTATATATTTTGGATATTAGCCCCTTATCGGAGGCACTGTTTGGAAAAATCTTCTCCCATTCAGTTGGTTGCCTCTTTATTTTGTCGATTGTTTATTTTGCTGGGCAGAAGCTTTTACGTTTCATATAGTCCCATTCGTTATTTTAGCTTTTACTTCCCTTGCCTTTGGAGTCAAATTCATGAAACGTTCTTTGAACCCAAGGTCCATAAGTTTAGTACCTATGTTTTCTTCTATGCAGTTTATTGTGTCAGTCTTATGTTTAAGTCTTTGATCCATTTTGAATTAATTTTGGTACATGGTGACAGATAGCAATCCAGTTTCATTCTTTTGCATGTGGCTATCCAATTCTCCCAGCACCGTTTATTGAAGAGGCTGTCTTTTCCCCTTGTATGTTTTTTGCTTCTTTGTCAAAAATTATCTGTCCATATATATGTGGTTTTATTTCTGGGTTCTCAGTTCTATTCCATTGGTCTATGTGTCTGTTTTTCTGCCAATACCATGCTGTTTTGATTATTGTTGCCCTGTAGTAAAAGCTAAAGTCAGGGAGTGTGATACCTCCAGCATTGCTCTTTTTTATTAAGATTGCTTTGGCTATTCGGGGTCTTTTGTGGTTCCAAACAAATCTGACTATTTTTTGTCCTATTTCTTTAAAAAATGCCATTGGGATTTTGATGAGGATTACATTGAATCTGTATATTGCTTTGGGTAATATGGCCATTTTAACTATATTGATTCTTCCAATCCATGAGCACGCATGTCTTTCCATTTCTTCGTGTCTTCTTCAACTTCTTTTAAAAATGTCTTGTAGTTTTCAGCATATAGGTCTTTCTCATCCTTGGTTAAGTTTATTCCTAGGTATTTTATTATTTTTGCTGCACTTGCAAAAGGATTTTTTTTTTATTTCTTTTTCTGAGATTTCATTGTTAGTATATAAGAATGCAATGGACTTTTGTATGTTGATTTTGCAGCTGGCAACTTTACTGTATTCATTGATTGTTTCTAATAGCTTTTTGGTGGAGTCTTTAGGGTTTTCTATATATCATGCTATTCAGTTTTGATTACTATGGCCTTGTAGTATAATTTGATATCAGGTAGTGTGATACCTCTAGCTTTGTTCTTCTTCCTCAGGATTGCTGTGACTATTCAGGGTCTCTTATGGTTCCCTATAAATTTTAGGATTATTTGTTCTACTTCTGTGCAAAATGTCATTGGTAATTTGATAAGGATTCTACTGAATCTATACATTGCTTTGGGTAGTATGGACATTTTCATTATATTAACTTTTCCTACCCATGAGCATGGTATTAATATATGTTTCCATTTATTTGTATGTTCTTTCATTTCTCTTTTCAATATCTTATAATTTTCTGAGTACAGGTTTTTTACTTCCTTGATTAAACTTATTGCTACTTATTTTTTAAATGTAATTGTAAATGGGATTGTTTTCCTAATTTTTCTTTCTGATAGTTTATTAATAGTATATAAAAATGAAATGAATTTCTGAATATTAATTTTGTGTCCTGCGCCTTTACTAAATTCACTTATCAGTTCTAATAGTTTTTTGGTGGTATCTTTGGGGTTCTCTCTGTTTAATATCATGTCATCTGTAAATAATGACAATTTTACTTCTTCGTTTCGCACTTGCATATGTTTTACGTCTTTTTCTTGTCTTATTGCTGTGGCTGGGACTTCCAGAACTATGTTGAATAAAAGAGATGAAAGTGGGAATCCTTGTCTTTTTCCTGATCATAAGGAGAATGCTTTTAGCCTTTCCCCATTGAGTATGATATTAGCTGTAGGTTTACCATATGTGACCTGTATGATGTTGAGATATGTTCCCTCTATTTCCACTTTGCTGAGAGTTTTTAATAAATGGATGTTACATTTCGTTAAATGGTTTTTTTTGTTTGTTTGTTTTTGCATCTATTGATATGACCATATGATTTTTATTTTTTATTTTGTTTATGTGGTGTATAGCATTAATTGATTTGTGGATATTGAATTAACCTGGCATACCAGGAATGAATCCCACTTGATCTTGGTGTATGATATTTTCAATGTATTGCTGAATTCAGTTTGCTAATATTTTGTTGAGGACTTTTGCATCTATGTTCATTAGAGATATCGACCCATAGTTTTCTTTTTTCTTTTTTTAAATTATGTCTTTGCCTGATATGGGGATTAGGGTAATGGTGGTCTCATAAAATGAGCTTGGGAGATTTCCCTCCTTCTGGATTTTTTGGGAAAAATTTGAGGAGAATAGCTATTAGTTATTTTATGAGTGTTTCGTAGAATTCACATGTGAAGACATCTGGCCCAGGACTTTTGTTTGTTTGGAGCTTGTTGATTACTGATTCTATTTCGTTGGTAGTAATTGGTCTATTCAGATTTTCTGTTCCTTCTTGATTCAGCCTTGGAAGATTGTATGCTTCTAGGAATTTGTCCATTTCTTCCAGATTGCCTAATTTGTTGGCATATAGCTTCTCATAGTAATATCTTAATTCTTTTTTTTTTTTGTATTTCTGTGGTATCTGTTGCCACTTGTCCTCTTTCGTTTCTGATTTTAATTATTTGTGTTCTTTCTCTGTTTTTCTTTATGAGTCTGTCAATTTTGTTTATCTTTTCAATAAACCAGCTCTTGGTTTCATTTATTTTTTTTTTCTGGTCTCTATTTTATTTATTTCCAATCTGATCTTTATTATTTCCTTCCTTGTACTCACTTTGGGCTTATTTTTCTGTTCTTTTTCCAGTTCCCTTAGGTGTATGGATAGACTGTTGATTTGAAATTTTTCTTGTTTCTTTAGGTAGGCCTGCATTGTTATGATTTTCCATCTTAGGGAAATTCGTTGTGTCCCATAGATTTGGGGTTGTTGTTTTCATTTTTATTTGTTTCAAGCTATCTTTTGATTTCTTCCTTGATGTCATTGTTGATCCATTCATTATTTAGTAGCATGTTTTTCAGTCTCCATGCGTTTGTGTGTTTTTGTTTTTTCTTTTAATTGATTCCTAGTTTCATAGCACTGTGGTCAAAGAAAATGCTGGATATGACTTCAATCTTCTTACATTTATTGAGACTTGTTTAGTGGCCTAGCATGTGCTATATCTTGGAAAATGTTCCATGTGCACTTGAAAAGAATGTATATCCTGCTGCTTTGAGGTGAAATGCTCTAAAAATATCAGTTATATCAATCTGGTCTAATATGTCATTTAAGGCCTCTGTTTCTGTACTGATTTTCTTTCTGGAGGATCTGTCCGTTGGTGTCAATGGATGTTGAAGTCCCCTACTATGATTGTGTTTCTGTTCATCTCTGTCTTTATGTCAGTCGATATCTGTTTTATATATGTAGGTGCTCCAATGTTGGGTGCATAGATGTTTATTAGGGTTATGTCCTCTTGTTGGATTGATCCCTTTATTATTATGTAACGTCCTTCTTTGTCTTTTATTATAGTCATCATTTCGAAGTCTATTTTTTCTGATATAAGTATTGCTATCCCAGCCTTTTTCTCATTTTCATTTGCATGAAATAGCTTATTCCATCCCTTTACTTTGAGCCCCTGTGTGTCTTTTGATCTGAGGTGGGTCTCTTATAGACAGTATATGCATGGGTCTTGTTTTTTTTTTATCTGCTCAGCTACCCCATGTCTTTTGTTTGGAGTATTTAATCCATTTATATTTAAAGTGATATTGACAGGTACATAGTTACTGCTATTTTATTATTCATATTTCTGGTCTTTGTTAGTTTGTTTTCTTCTTTCTTCTGCTTAAAGAAGTCCTTTTAACATTTCCTGTAATACTGGCTCACTGGTATGAATTCCTTTAGCTTTTCCTTTTCTCAGAAGCACTTTATTTCTCCTTCAATTTTTTTTAAAAGATTTTATTGGGGGAGGGGAACAGGACTTTTATTGGGGAACAGTGTGTACTTCCAGAACGTTTTTCCAAGTCAAGTTGTCCTTTCAATCTTATTTGTGGAGGGTGCCATTCAGCTTCAAGTTATTGTCCTTTCAGTCTTCGTTGTGGAGGGCGCAGCTCAGCTCCAGGTCCAGTTGCCATTGTTAGTTGCAGGGGGCACAGCCCACCGTCACTTGCAGGACTCGAGGAGTTGAACTGGCAACCTTGTGGTTGAGAGCCCACTCACCCATGTGGGAATCGAACCAGCAGCCTTCGGAGTTAGGAGCACGGAGCTCCAACCGCCTGAGGCTGGCCCCTCTCCTTCAATTTTAAATGATAGTCTTGCTGGATAGAGTAGTCTTGGTTGTAGCCCTTTGTTTTTCATTACTTTGAGTATTTCCTGCCACTCCCTCTGGCCTGCAAAGTTTCTGTAGAAAAATTGCTGATAGTCTCATGGGAGCTCCCTTGTAAGTAACTAGCTGTCTTTCTCTTGCTGCTTTAAGGATTCTCTCTTTGTCTTTAACCTTTGGCATTTTAACTATGATGTGTCTTGGTGGGGGCCTGTTTGGATTTATCCTGGTTGGAACTCTCTGCACTTCCTGGGCTTGTGTGTCAATTTCCTTCACTAGGTTAGTGAAGTCATCTGTCGTTATTTCTTCAAATAGGTTCTCGATCCTTTGTTCCCTCTCTTCTTCTTCTGGTACCTTTAGATGTGGATGTTGTTGCACTTGATGTTGTCCAAAAGGTCTCTTAAGATATCTTCATTGTTTTTTATTCTGTTTTGTTGTTGTCCTGATTGTGCGTATTCTGCTACCTTGTTTTCTAAATCGCTGATTCAGTCCTATGCTTCATCTAATCTGCTGCTGATTCCTACTAGTGTAGTCTTCATTTCAGTTGTTGTATGCTTTATTTCTGACTGGTTCCTTTTTATGTTTCTATGTCCTTCTTTATGCTTACTGTCTCTTTGTTGAAATTCTCACTAAGTCCCTTAAGCATTCTTATGACCAATGTTTTAAACTCTGTCTCTTGTAGGTGGGTTGCCTCCATTTCATTTAGTTCTATTTCTGGAAGATTTTCCCTGTTTTGTTTTTTTTATTATTATTATTTAGGACATTTTTCTTTGTTTCCTCATTCTGGCTGCCTCTCTGTGTTTGCTTCTATGTATTATGAAGATCTCTTATGTCTCTCAGTCTTTGCTGGGTGGACTTATGTAGTATGTATCCTGTGTGGTCCAATGGCACAGTCTCCCTAATCTCCTGGGAGTGTTTTCCAGGAGTGTCCCTTGAGTGTGTTGCATGTATTATCTTGTTGTATTTGAGCCTTGATGGCTTTTGGTGCATCCGTGGGTGGCATTGACTCCCAGTCTGACTGACTGTGAGAATTGGCTATGCCCACACTCTATGAGCTGCTGGTTGGTGGCTGACCCCTCACAGGGGGATCAGCCCCCACAGGGTATTGTACCTGTTGAGACCACCCTTTGGGGGTGGCGCTTGTGGGGCTAACCAACTAGTGCTCTGATGTGGTCTGAAGCCAGCCCCTGGTTGTGTTGCTTCTGGTGTCTCTTGGGATGGCTTCCTGTGCAGTCCAATTTCAGTCTTGCCTGTGACCAGTCTGGGGCTACCTGGTAGGAGCCACAAAGCCATATGTGGTGAGTAAAATTAATTTGTTTGTAAAAATAAAAGTCTAGTCTTACTAAACTTGGCCTGATTATTTACATAAATGTAGTAAGAATAGTGATTCTATGCATATTCTCAAATAGGACATTTCAGTCAAAGATTTTGTAAGTTATTGTTAGCTTAAATGAGAGGGAGAAGGTGTTTGATTTTTATCTTGATTTATATGAGAGTTTCATCTTGTCATTAAAGGCCTAGCTTTCCATATCTATTTCCTTTGATTCTACTCTATTAGAAAACATATTTTACAATAAGTAGTGAATGGAAATCTGTAGGAAGCTCGTGCTGACCTTCTCAGGACCAGTTTCTATCTAGAGAGTCAAAGCTCTGCACAATGTTGTCACCTCCTCCCAAGATTTCCCGAAGGAGTCTGAAAGAGTTCAAAAGGAAAAGAAGCATCTGCAAACCTAACTCTTTCTTCAGAAAAGCACTGAAGTGAAATAACGAGGCAGACCTGGAATTTGCTGAGAAGAAAGGATGGAGTAGTGAGGCAGCACAGAGCTTACCTTGCTGTCTCTGATTCTGTGAGCAGTTGTCAGGCAGCGATGGATTGAATGCTTATAAAGGCAGTGGGGTACTTTGCTCCCAGAGATGTTAATTCCTGGTGCGTCCTGGATTGGGAATGTAGCATCGGTAGCCATTATTCATTAGTCCATGTGATAAATTACTCCTGACATCTCACTCATTGAGTGAATATGTATTGAGTGTTTGTAGCCTTCACTGAAAAACCAAGATGGATAATACAAAACTTCTGCCATTGGCTGAGGACAAGGTGAGGTACTTCGATGTGCTAAGGAGCAACTTCTTAAGTGGATGTGGCCAAAGTAAAGTGTTGTCATAGCAACAAGGCCAGGGTAATTAATTGTTCAGTGGCATTGGGGACGGCAAGTGAGTTACTGTTTCAATTGGGTCTACAAGAAGTAGAAGCAGTTCGCCAAGCAGTTAAAGAGAGAGTGAGTGACTGCCAGGCAAAGGAACGCAGCACAGGAAAAGCCACGCAGCTGCCAGAGAGCTGGACCCCCGTGGAGGGGTGGGAGGACGTGGACGGTTCTCCCACCAGCACAGGCCGTAGAAAGCGAAGGTCGTTGCAGCCCTGTGGGCTGGGAAGTGCTTGCTGAGGCAGCCCGGATGTGGGACTTGTAGTCCCAGGAGGAAACGCTTGCTGAGTCCTTGATGGAGGATGCGGGTGAGGTCAAGGTCGTCTCTCACCCCCGGGTTGGGGAGGACTTGGAGCCCTCGCCCTGTGGTAGAGGGCACATATTGTGAGACCAACACACAGCCCTGGCAAATGACTGTGGACTATGGGGAATTGCCTTCCATCCCTGAGGTGATGGATCACTTGATTGTTTGCTTCGAACGTACCACCATGTAGTGGAACTGGTGATGTTTACTTCCTGTGTCTCGCCTGGCCGCCAGCGAGACTGTGGTGCAGGAAGACCCCTTGTCGGGGTACAGGCTGATGTTTTCTTCCTGTTACTTGACCAGCTGCCATCAAAAATATGTAAGCACCTTGGATGTGAGACACTAATGTTTCAGCACAGTACCCTGAGAAACCCTGGCTGTGCCCAGGAAGTAGGTGGACATCAAAGGACACCTCCTGGGACATTACTTGAACTGGACTGAAACTTTTTCTCGTGAGCTGACTTCCTGACACAGGGCACCTCGCAGAATACGCTTGTCATGTAGATTGTGAGGCAAAACCCTGGAGGAGTGGAGTGTGGGGACAGAATCCCAGAGAGCAGTTTCCAGGTTCTCAGCCTCACATGGAAAGGTGCTGGCTCAGTTATTAGATGGCCATCAGCTGTAATCAGATGGCCGTCGCTGTGGCTGGGTGGCCATCAGTTGTTACAGGTTAGCCATTAGCCACTAATATAACTGCTGTGGCTATGCTGGGGGGTTGGTTGGTTGGTTGGTTGGTTGGCAGAGAAGCGGATGGTGGATTGCAGATTGTGTGGCCCCTGCTTCCTGTATCTCTAACCCAGCCGCCAACGGGAAATAGTGGTATGAATCCCCTACCCATGGCTCCGTGGGTGTTCCTTTTTGGCCTCACCATGTCCTGCATTCTTGTGTGGGGAGCGGGAGCTGAGCCCTTGCATTACATATGTCTACATGGACCAAACAAGAAATAGAGTCTGAATGCTATTTAAAGTGACTAGGTAAACAGTGGAGAAATTGAAACAATTCATGTCAAAAATTAGAAGTAGGTGAGGACAAGTAAGATAGCAGGTAAAAGCAATTAAAGTGAGCTAAAATGGCATCATTAAGAATGTTCAGTCAATGTGTGAAGTCTAAAGGAACAAAATAAAACAAAAACATATTTAGAGCTATGGGAATAACCACTAGCAGAATTAGAAACAATCAATCTCTCTCTCTCTCTCTCTCTCTCTCTCTCTCTCTCTCTCTCTCTCTCTCTCTCTCCCTCTCATTTTTGGTTAGCTTGTTTGTACTTTGGTTTTGCTGGAGTAAAATGTCCAGATGTAGAAAGCATCTTTCTGAGGCCCTGTTTATGGAAAATTCCCTTTGCTCGTCTCTCACAGAACAAGATTACATTTTCTGGAAATTAAGACGCTCTAATCTGTTGATGATACTCTTCCAGTGGTCTGTGCTATAATGTTTTGCTTCCTCTCTTCAATCCTGGTTGGTCTCGGGGGTGGGGAGAGTTAAGCACATGTGCTCAGCCAACTACGTTGAACCAGAAATTGCGGAGGTGTATGTGTACAGGCTTGTGATGCTTTCTCGAAACCAAGGGCATGAGCCTTGCAGACAGCCCGTGTGTGAATCATTGCCCCTGACACCGCACTCTGCCATGTATTCTGGGGTGCACTGCAGTACCAGCTAAAGAAAGCAGCCCCTGAGGCTGTACTTTAGAAAAAATAGTAAATTTTTGTATGCATTGATTTGATTTTTAAATCAGGCACAGATGTTTTACTGGAGAGAGAACTAGGTAAAGGACATTGCCGCGTGTGTTACTGCAAAGGGGTCAAGTGTGAATAAGAAACAGAGGAACTCTGGAACCTCTTCTGACTTCTGTTTTGTTCCTGTCATTTGAAATTGTGAAACAAAAGGTAGTGGAGAAGTAGTTACAAACAGGATCTGAGTGAGGCAGCCTGGGTTTGCAGCTCAGTGGACACCACTCACACATCGTGATTAATTTAAACAAAGCGCTCATAATAATGCTTGGCACATAGTAAAAAACCAGTCGTGTTATTCGACAGACCAGTTCAGACATTCCATGAAATAACTATTACCATTTATAATGTACCCTTGCCGGCAGAAAGTGGTCATCCAGAGAGAATGCTGGTCAGTGCTGAATCCAAGAACAAGAAGCTCTCCCTCCAGCGATGTCTGTAAACAGTGCCCTGGCCCCGGAAGGTGGAAAAACCAGCTCCCTGTGGAGATGATCTGGAGACCCTGTTTCTTTTCTTTGGATTGTCATTTTTATTAGCATGTTCATTAAAATGATGCCAGCTCTAATTCCAGAATGTGAATTCAGTCATTCCCAACAGATCCTTTGGTATCTTGAAAAAGTCCCAAGTTACTGTTAGATGTGGACACTTCACCCTTTGCTGTCCTCCTTCCCCCAGAAGAAAAGCAGAGGTGAGACTCCTAGGAGGAGTTTATCTGGCAGGTGCAGGGCACCTCAGAGAGAAGCAGGGACAGGGAAGGGCTGGGACGAGAAGGCAGCAGTTGAGGGTCATGACCTGGCAGCACCACTGCAGGCCCGTAGCGCTCCACCCCCCCAGGATCTGTGGCACGCACACCTCACAGATATCCCAGAGGAGCAAGGGAGCTGCAACTTCACACACCAGCCCGTCAGATGTGGTGGAAGCACAGCAGAGCTGCTCAGCCCCGCCCTCAGACTATGGGGACATGGACAAAGGGCTTCCTGAGGCTTAGGAGCCTACTTTCAGGCACAGAGGAGACGCAGATGGAATTGAGGCAGAGCCTGCAGTCCAGGTAGGTGTGTTGGCCACCGATCAACAGTTTCTGCAATATTTATGTTTAGGGAGAAAGTCCTGGAACTCAGGATAGATCCCGGTGAAGACCATTCTTCTACGAAGGTGACGTGGACATACGAACCTCACCAGCTTTGCTGGGGCTGACATTGAGGGCAAGAGAAGGAAGGAAGAGCACAGGCTCTACAAGCAGACCGTCTGGGGCTGAATCCCTGCTCTGCCACCTAATAGCTCTGTGATCTTGAGCAAGTTGCTTATTGTCTCTTTGCCTCACTTTTTGCCCCTGTAAAATGGGGGTAATAATAATAATTCCCTGGTAAGATTGTTGTGAGGACTTAATGTATTCATATAGATAAAGCACTTAAAAAGTATCTAACCATAAGTGCCCAAACATTTTTTTATTCTATGTCTTTTGTGAATGGCTTTTGTTTATAAATGCTGTGACATTGTGAGTGCTCAAAGGTTTTAACAACACATTCACTGTAATGAACCAAGAATTGATGAAGGCATTACTGTGAAAATAAAAACAAAACATCCATCCTATCATAAGCTGGTCTCCAGAGAACCAGGGGAAGGTGACTGGCCAATGAGCTGATGGTAGAGGTCACTTACAGAATAGCTTTGCCACTCAAAGAGCCCCCATTAGTTTACTGTGATAATCTGACATTCAGTTCTGGATCCTAGAAGCTTGTATAATAGATATAAAAGAAAATAACCCAGAAAAAAATGAAGCCTTAAAAACAACTTGTGACATGCACAAACTCTTTAAATTGGTCATTTTCGAGGCAGTTTACCATAGTTAATGCCGGGCAACAGGGCTCCACCGTGCTCTGTCATTTAATGTCACCAGCGAAGGGGCGCTCTGCCATCAGTTCCAGCAAAGGTGAAATGTTTCTATAATAGGTGTGTTAATAACTTCTATAAATAGAGGTGAGAGAAAGCACAAAACCTTTATCACTTTTTTCATGCATGGGATAAAATGAGAACTCTCTATTTAAAAAAATAAAAATTAAAAAAGGCTTTCTAATGCCTTCCGAGGAAAAACGTTCAAATTGTGTCTCTTAAGAAGATAGCATTTCATCTGAATCTATTGCTGTGCACTCTTCCACGTCCGCTCCAGGTGGATTCCACCCGTCCCAGATGAGACTGGTTTTTGCCAGAAGCTACTGTGAGATTCGCAGTTCCCCACCCAGAGGATGGAAGGACACCGGCCTGAAACTACACTGCCCTCTGCTGGGCATCAGAGGCCAACCAGACTGGAAAATTCTCAGGAGGAGTTATTCTTCATTTTTAATAAACTTTATGAAATGTTTACAGGAGCTTTGCATGAAAAGCAAAGTTGGACTGTAACAGTTGCAAAGTCTCTCTCTCTTCAGAGGCAACAATTAGGGGTTAGTGGTAGATTGGACTTGGTGGGACTGTAGGGTTTGCACAGACAGCTGGGGTTTGGAGTCAGGCTTAGGCAGGGTCCCAGCTCTCTGCCTGTCCCAGTTGTGCCAGCTTGAGCAAGGTGGTCAACACCTCAGTTTTCTTATCTGTGAAATGGGATAATCATAAGGATACCCAAAGATTAAAAAAGAAAATGTATGCAAAGTCACCAGCAGAGTGTGTGACATTTAGTATTTCAATGAACATTAGTTATCATTATCACTTCAATCTCCTCCTTTGTAGGGTAGATGTTGAGGAAAATCTGCCTTCATTGGTTCATGTGAGCTTTCATCTGTTAGCTTTTATCTGTTCCTGCATGTGAGGTGATTTCTGTGCTGTGATCAACGGTTGAGTAAATTCCCCCCCCCCCCTTGGTCTCATTCTCCCAAGTAAGGGAGATATGAGATGGTGTTTGTTGTTCTGTCTGTGCTGTGAGGTGATGGTTAGCTTAGGGTTAAAGAAATTCTTGGTCAGGAGTTGAGAGAATTCCCTCTTTGTTCTGTCTGTTTCCCCACATCAACAGATGAAGTGAAAAAGTAGCTAAGTTATATCAGGACGACGTGACAGGCACGTTGCCAGGCTTTGGAAGACTTTGGGCTGATGGTCCCAAGCAAGAACAGCAGATATTGCTTGTCCAGATGAACTAGCCCTTCAGCCAGATAAGTAATATGTTTTCTTTTTTTTTTTTTTTTTTTATCATTGACTGCTGGACCCTCCCAGAACTGGTTATTCCTTGAGAGGGGAGGCAGGAACACAAAACTTGGCTCTGGGATGCATCTAAAGAGATATATAAGATAGGTGGATTGATATTGATTGATTGCTGTCTCAAGAGATTGCTATTCAGAAGATTTGCCGTTTCAGGACTGCTTTTCAGGAGTGGATTGTTTCAGAGTAAGAGGTCGGAACTTGTCTCAATGGACAGTAGAGAGACTTCTTTTGTTGGTGAATTGTCATCATTCTAGCATCTTTGGGAACCTGTATGCAACTTGCATCTTGCACTATCAGAAGACGTCCTAACTTCCAACAACAATAACAATAACAACAACAACAATGCCAACAACAACAGCAGCAGCGCTCTTGGGAACTAGCAAACTCAGGTGTTTGGGAACTGAGGTGTGGGAGATGCCTGAGTTTCTCTCAGCTACAGACCTGGCAACGTTTTGATTTATGACTTTTCCAGTGCTGTTCCCATCGCCCCTCCACCCCCAGTTTGGTGGGTTTTTGACATCTACTGTAATAATTACTATCCTATAAAGCTTATTACTGCTTTTAGATACTCCTTACTAATGTTATTTGTGTATTTAGCCAAGTGATTTTTGATCATTAGTAAACATATGTTGGGATCTCTTAAACTTGTATTCAGGGCTGCAGATGGGCCCTGGAGCACCTGGTGGGTGGACTGCTTCCCCTTTCATGTGGTTTGTCACACCCTAGTGTGACCGAAACTCATACTAGGGCATTCCCATAAGATCCTGCGGGGTGAGCAGGCCCTCCAGTAAACAAGTCTCACAAAGGGAGGGTGCATCATGATTTCAAACCTTATGCCACCAAAATAACACAGGTGCTAGCTAGCAGGAGCCATCCATGCATTGTCTCAACACCAGTGGTTGTCCTTTTGGGGTCCTTCCAGTAGATCCCATAGGTAGAGCCACTGCTGAGTACTGGACCCTCGCAGCACCCCGGGGCCATTGCACAAAGACAGATCTAAATTACCACTGCTGATGAGTTTGGATTGGAATTCCAGAAACAAACCCAGCTCGGCCACTCACACCCTGTGTTCCTTCAGAAGAGTGTTTTATCTTTCCTGTCTCCAACTTCTCATCAGATCATGGGAATGATAATTTTTTGTTTGTTTTTTATGCAAAATTGTTGTAAGAACTGGACAGTAAATGTCAACCCCTAGTTGCCTACAGAGAAGGGTGGTAAGTCAGTGGTAGTACTATTATTTCACACCTACACAAAATACGACACACTTGCACTGTGTATACAAATATGTCAGTTTACAGCACACATTGATGCATGTGAAAATATGCATTCAAATTTCTGTTTCTGTGTATAAAATATTTAATCTAATACTGGAGAAGAGGAAAGAATGTACCCTCTCAAGATTACAAGGAGTAAATATGTCTAATCAATCAGCCAAGTGAAAATTTAAAAAGATACTGCTTTGGGTCATAAAGCAGTTGCTTCTTAACTTTGAGGCAAGGGAAATCTATTTTATTAAAAGCTATGAAGATAGCCACTAAATAAAAACTGAGATTTACACTTGTTTTTGAGGAATGAAATCAGTGTTTCTCTTCATTTGTTTTCTTAAGTATTCTCAGCAAATAAAAGAGAAATCACATCTATCAGTATATATTTTTAGGTTGACTTACTTACATTTTTCTGTAATGCAGGAAGTTAGAACCATGCTGTAAAAATACACTGTTACTGACACACTTGGCAATCATTTCTTCCCCCCGCCGCGCCCCCACCTCCCAGAAGATATTGTTCTTCTACTATGTTATTGTTCTGCTACTTTCAGATGGACAAGTGAACTCAGGATGGAGTTACAGTGACAGTGACATCACGCACGAGGGTATTACAGAGGCAGCCAGCCTATCATCTTCGGTGGCAGACTCTTCAGCTCTGCACTTCCTAGCTCTTTGACCTTGGGCAACTTCTCCACCAAGCTATGTCTCAGTGTCGTCTGCTGTAAAATGAAGATAATAGCACCCCAATCTTATTTATTTCAGGGTTAAATTAGTTCATACTTAGAGAATAGCACATAGTACTGTTGGTGGAATAATGCTTTTGACTCTATTGGACTTTTAAAATTTCTTCAACTTAAAACAGACCCTAGGGTTTCTTGGAGAAGTTACACTTGACAATAAGGGAATAGGAAACTTTCTCAATCAAAAGCATCTGTGGAATATCTATAGTTAACATCACACTTAATGGTGACATAGTGAATGCAACATAAGATTGGGAAAAAGATAGGAATGTTGACTCTCACCAACTCTATTCACCATTGTACTGGTCTTAAGCATTGCAATATGGTGAGAAAAAAGAAACAAAATAATTAAAAAAAAAAAACAAATATAGGAAGAATTAAACTGCCCTTATTTGCACATGACATAATTGTTTACATCAAAAATCCTAAGAATCTACAAAGAAACTACTATAGTACATAAGTGAATTTACTAAGGTCTCAGGACACAATGCCAATCTACAAATTTTAATTATATACCCTATTTTGCCATGTATAATGTACACATTTCCCCCCAAATTTGTGAGGGAAAAATAAGGATGCGCATTATAAATGGGTAGTATTAATTCCATATCTATATAAATCTTTTTACTTCTTTTATTTATGCTTATGAGTTAAAAGTGTAACTCTAAAAATCAATAATGATATCCTTATGCAAAATAATACCCTGGAACACAACAATCGGTTTTTAAATTTACAGTGAACTTGCAATGATGAAGAATTCTTGGCCCTCCCTGATGCATAAATATTGTAAATTTGTTACCAATACATAAAATTTCTTGTACCTTGTATCTATTCTTGTGTTTGTAATTATTTGTTTCATAAAATTTCTTATACCATAATATGTTAAAAAGAAAAAAATACAAAAATTCCTTTATAATACAAAAAACAAGTACCTAAATGTAAACAAATAAAAATTTGAATTAAAAAACTAAAATGAAAGATTTTTTACCCCGAAAGTTGGGTCAAAAACGTGGGTTCACATTATACACAGGAGTGCATTACACATGGCAAAATATGGTAACTATGTATTATCAACAAGTATAATAAATAAAATTTACAGAAGCCTATGCCATTTTACAATACTATAAAGTTCTTAGAAACACATAAATGAAGTTTTGCAAGACCTGCATACTCAAAACAGCAAAGCACTGCCAAGAAAAATTAAAGTGGACCTAAATTAATGGAGAGATATACTATGTTCATGGATTGGGAAATTCAACCATTAAGGTGTCATTTTTTTCAACTGCTAAGGTATCATTTCTTCACAAAATAATTTATAGAGTCAAATGCAATGCCAATCAAAACCCAAGGAGGGTTTTTGGTTTTCTGTGGGTTTTTTTTTTTTTTTTTTTTTTTTTTAGGAAATAACAAGCTATTTCTCAAATTTAAATGTAAATTAAAAGGTTCTAGAATAACCCAGTCTCAAAAAAAGAAGCAGTTACAGGAGGATGGGTGGCTCAGTTGGTTGGAGCGCAGGCTCTCAACCACAAGGTTGCAGGTTAGACTCCTGCAAAGGATGGTGGGCTGCGCCCCCTGCAACTAAGATTGAACATGGCACTTTGAGCTGAGCTGCCGCTGAGCTCCCAGATGGTTCAGTTGGTTGGAGTGCAGGCTCTCAAACTACAAGTTTGCCCATTTGACTCCCGCAAGGGTTGGTGGGCTGCACCTAAGATTGAAAGGACAACTTGACATGGAGCTGATGAGTCCCAGGAAAAACACACTACTGTTCTCCAACAAAAAGTCATGGAAATACACACTGTTCCCCAATAAAGTCCTGTTACGCTTCCCCAATAAAATCTCATAAAAATAAAAAGAAGAAGCAGTTACAATCCAACAAAACGAAGCAGTTACAATACATGATTAAGTCTTACTATGGTAGTACAGTAATCAAAATAGCATAGTATTTGTGCAAGGATAAATAGAACATTAAAAATTAATAGAAAATCCAGATATGTACAGTTATTAATAATTAATTTATGACAAAGTCATCAAAGCAATTCAAAGAGGAAAAAGAAATTTCATTCAAGAAATGAGGCTGGGCGGCCAGATGGCTTAGTTGGTTAGAGCGTGAGCTCTTAACAACACGGTTGGTTGCCAGTTCAATTTCCACATGGGATGGTGGGCTGTGCCCCCTGTAACTAAGATTGAAAATGGCTCCTGAGACATCATCAAAATGGCAGCATTAGGTGAGTCTCCATAAAGCGCCCCTGGAATTTACCACTAATAGAACAACAATAACTCCACAAAGGACGACCTGCACAGGGACAGTGCTCTGAGCTCACTGCTTCCCGGAACTACCGCAGCTGCGGGACAGGGAAGAACTCGGACGGCTAGGGCTCCGCTTATGGCCCACAGGGCTGAGGGGGCAGCATATAGCACGGCTGAAACCAACGCTCACGGCAGAGACCTCAGAGAAAAGACTGAGGGAGGAAGGCTGAAAACGGTGGTTTAAGCCCTCACTGCCGAGCAGAGAACGGAGCCTTAGGCACTGAGACTAGCCGCCCCCTCCCTCCCCTCCCAGAGCTTGCCCCGCCCCCACCTGCCCGGTGCTAGAAGCGAAACAGTACCAGTGTCAGATCAAAACAACAGAAAATTTGCTGTTTTGAGAACTGTGGACTGCAGACACAAATTCACAGCCCAACTAGTTCCAGCAAATGGGAGAGAGCTGTGGAAGCAGGACCGGCTGTGGTGGTGGTCGCTGCCATTGCTCTGGGCCACCTCTCACAACTCACCCCGACCCTCACCCCACCTATCTGGGCGGATCCCTGCAGGAGTAAACAGAACTGCTGAAACATACGGGCTCTGAATCTGGAGCTGGAAGAGCTTTGGAACATCAAAGTTCTCCGCATACCCACTGGGACACTGCGCCCTGTGACCTAGACGAATTATTAACAGAAGAGAAGCCCATCTCCCAGGGAATTCCCCCATTGTGTGAGAAGCTGGAATAGTGCAGAGAAAACATAGCACTACCGTGTGGGAGAAGAAAAAAAGGCTGCAGTCAGAGAAAAAATAAAACATTCTACCAACAAGTACTGGAAAACAAAAGAAAGACCTCTTCCTATCAACCTGTTGCAGAAGCCACTCCTGTAGATGTCTAGGAAGAGAAATAATAAATCAGTAATTGCCATGAATAACCAAGGCAACAAGACAGCTCAGAAAGAAAGTGAAAAGTATCCAGAAAAGGAACCTAAAGATAGGCAAATATGTGACTTAAATGACAGAGAATTCAAGATTGCAGTTCTAAAAAAACTCAACGAGATGCAAGAAAACACAGAAAGGCAGTTTAATGAACTCAGAAACACAATCAGAGAACACCATGAGCATTTTACGAAAGAGATTGAAATTTTAAAAAAGAACCAAATAGAATTTCTGGAGATTAAGAACTCAATAGAAGAAATTAAGAATGAAATAACCAGCTTAGGTAGTAGAGTTGACCAGATGGAGGAAAGAATCAGTGACATCGAAGATAGAAACCTGGAAATGACACAGATGGAAGAAGAAAGAGACTTGAGACTTAAAAGAAATGAAAGAACTCTACAAGAACTTTCTGACTCCATCAGAAAGAGCAATATAAGAATAATGGGCATACCAAAAGGAGAAGAAAGAGAGAAGAGAACAGAGAGTATATTCAAACAAACTGTTGATGAGAACTTCCCAAACTTGTGGACAGAACTGGATCCTCAAATCCAGGACGAAAATAGAATACCTAATTACCTCAATCCCAGTAGGCCTTCTCCAAGGCACATTGTATTGAAGCTGTCTAAAATCAACGACAAAGAAAGAATCCTCAAGGCAGCCAGGGAAAAAAAAGACGGTAACCTACAAAGGAAAGCCCATTAGATTACCATCAGATTTTTCAGCAGAAACTCTACAAGCCAGGAGAGAGTGGAAACAAATATTCAAACTATTGAAAGAGAGAAATTATGAGCCAAAAATAATAGATCCAGCAAAGATATCCTTTAGATATGAAGGAGGAATAAAGACCTTTCCAGACACACAGAAGCTGAGGGAATTTTCTAATACACGGCCTGCACTACAACAAATAATAAAGGAGGCTATTCCACCACCATCCACAGGGACAATTTGTGAAGAAGACATAACAGTCATCAATATTTATGCCCCCAATCAGGGAGCACCGAAATATACCAAGCAACTACTAACAGAACTAAAGGGAGAAATTGACAAAAACACAATTATACTGGGGGACTTAAATACAGCATTCACAGCTATGGATAGATCATCCAAACAGAAAATAAATAAAGAATAGCAGCCATAAATGACACATTAGATGAAATGGACATAATTGACATATATAGAGCGCTTCATCCTAAAACATCAGACTATACATTCTTTTTTAGTGTTCATGGAACACTCTCAAGGATAGACCATATATTGGGACATAAAATCAGTCTCAGCAAATTTAAGAAGACTGAAATCATACCAAGCATATTCTCTGATCACAAGGCTTTGAAATTGGATATCAACTGCAAAAAGAAAGCAGGAGAAAACACAAATACATGGAGATTAAACAACATACTTTTAAAGAACGTCTGGGTCAAAGAAGAAATTAGAGGGGAGATCAAAAGATACACAGAAGCGAATGACAATGAAAATACATCCTACCAAAATTTTTGGGATGCAACGAAAGCAGTTTTAAGAGGGAAATTTATCTCATTACAGGCCTATCTCAAGAAACAAGAAAAGTCCCAAATAAATGACCTAATGTTACACCTTAAAGAACTAGAAAAAGAAGAACAAGTGAAACCCAAGGTCAACAGAAAAAAGGAATAACATAAATCAGAGCAGTACTAAATGAAATAGAGAACAAAAAGACAACAGAAAAAATTAATGGGACAAAGAGCTGGTTCTTTGAAAAGATTAACAAAAGTAACAAACCCTTGGCTAGACTCACTAAGATAAAAAGAGAGAAGACACTAATTAACAAAATCAGAAACGAAAATAGGGAAGTTATCACGGACACCACAGAAATACAGAGGCTTATCCAAGAATACTATGAAGGACTATATGCCACCAAATTCAATAACCTAGAAGAAATGGACAAGTTCTTAGAAACATATAGCATTTCCATGAAGAACTGGAAAATCTAAACAGACCGATCACCAGTAGCGAAATTGAATCAGTCATCCAAAACCTTCCCAAAAACAAAAGTCCGGGACCAGATGGCTTCACTAATGAATTCTACCAAAACTTCAAAGAGGATCTAATCCCAATCCTGCTCAAACTCTTCCAAAAAATTGAAGAAGAGACAGTACTCCCTAACTCATTTTATGAGGCCAACATTACCCTGACACAAAACATGGTAAGGACAACACAAAAAAAGAAAACTACAGACCAATATCTCTGATGAATACCGATGCAAAAATCCTAAACAAAATTCTAGCAAATTGAATACAACAATGCATTAATAACATTATTCATCACGACCAAGTGGGGTTCATCCCCAGGGCACAAGGATGGATCAACATCAGCAAATCCATCAATGTGATACATCACATAAACAAAATAAAGGACAAAAATCATATGATTATATCAATTGATGCAGAAAAAGCATTTGACAAGATACAACATCCATTTATGATTAAAACACTTAATAAAATAGGTATAGAAGGAAAATACCTTAACATAATAAAGGCCATATATGACAAGCCCTCTGCTAATCTCATAATTAATGGTGAAAAACTGAAGCCCTTTGCTCTCCGTTCAGGAACACGACAGGGCTGTCCCCTATCACCTCTGCTTTTCAACATAGTGAGTGTTGGAAGTCCTTGCCAGAGCAATCAGGCAAGAGAAAGAAATAAAAGGCATCCAAATTGGGAATGAAGAAGTTAAATTATCACTCTTTGCAGATGACATGATGCTATATATAGAAAACCCTAAAGACTCCACCAAAAAGCTATTAGAAACAATCAACGAATACAGTAAAGTTGCTGGCTACAAAATCAACGTACAAAAATCCATTGCTTTCCTATATACTAACAATGAAATCTCAGAAAAAGAAATACAAAAAACAATTCCTTTTGCAATTGCAGCAAAAAGAATAAAATACCTAGGAATAAACTTAACCAAGGATGTGAAAGACCTATATGCTGAAAACTATAAGACATTTTTGAAAGAAATTGAAGAAGACACAAAGAAATGGAAAGATATTCCGTGCTCACGGATTGGAAGTCAACATAGTTAAAATGGCCATATTACCCAAAGCAATCAATGCAATCTCCATCAAAATCCCAATGGCATATTTTAAAGAAATAGAACAAAAAATCATCAGATTTGTTTGGAACCACAAAAGACCCCGAATAGCCAAAGCAATCTTAAGGAAAAAGAACAATAATGGAGGTATCACACTTCCTGACTTTGGCTTGTACTACAGGGCTACAATAATCAAAACAGCATGGTATTGGCAGAAAAACAGACACATAGACCAATGGAATAGAATTGAGAACCCAGAAATAAAACCACATAAATATGGACAGATAATTTTTGACAAAGAAGCAAAAAACATACAATGGAGAAAAGACAGCGTCTTCAATAAATGGTGCTGGGAGAATTGGAAAGCCACTTGCAAAAGAATGAAACTGGATTGCTATCTGTCACCATGTACCAAAATTAATTCAAAATGGATCAAAGACTTAAGCATAAGACCTGACACAATAAACTGCATAGAAGAAAACATAGGTACTAAACTTATGGACTTTGGGTTCAAAGAGCATTCTATGGATTTGACTCCAAAGGCAAGGGAAGTAAAAGCTAAAATAAACTAATGGGACTATATGAAACTTAAAAGCTTCTGGACAGCAAAAGAAACCATCGACAAAATAAAGAGGCAACCAACTGAATGGGAGAAGATTTTTGCCAGCAGTGCCTCCGATAAGAGGTTAATATCCAAAATATACAAGGAACTCATGAAACTCAACAACAAAAAAACAAACAACCCAATTGAAAAATGGGCAGTGGACCTGAAGAGACATTTCTCCAAAGAGGACATACAAATGGCAAATAAACATATGAAAAAATGCTCAACATTACTAATCATCAGAGAAATGCAAATAAAAACCACAATGAGCTATATCACCTCACCCCAGTCAGAATGGCTATCATCAACAAGACAAATAGTAATAAGTGTTGGAGAGGCTGTGGAGAAAAAGGAACCGTCATACACTGTTGGTGGCAATGCAGACTGGTACAGCCGTTATGGAAGGCAGTGTGGAGGTTCCTCAAAAAATTATGAATAAAATTACCATATGACCCATCAATCCCTTTCCTGGGTATCTACCCCAAAAATCTGAAAACATTTATACATAAAGACACGTGTGCTCCAATGTTCATTGCAGCTTTGTTTACGGTGGCCAAGACATGGAAACAACCAAAATGTCCTTCGATAGATGAATGGATAAAGAAGTTGTGGTATATATACACAATGGAATACTATTCAGCGGTAAGAAAAGATGATATAGGAACATTTGTGACAACATGGATGGATCTTGAGAGTATGATGCTAAGCGAAATAAGTCAGACAGAAAAAGTAGAGAACTATGTGATTTCACTGATATGTGGTATATAAACCAAAAACAACAAAAGAACAAGACAAACAAATGAGAAACAGAAACTCATAGACACAGACAATAGTTTAGTGGTTACCAGAGGGTAACGGGGGCGGGGGGTGGGGGGTGGGAGATGAGGGTAAGGGGGATGAAATATGTGGTGATGGAAGGAGAACTGACTCTGGGTGGTGAACACACAATGGGATTTATAGATGATGTAATACAGAATTGTACACCTGAAATCTATGTAATTTCACTAAAAATTGTCACCCCAATAGATTTAAAAAAAAAACAAAATAGAGAAATTTCTCCTTCAGAGAAAAAATAAATAAATAAATAAATAAATAAATAAATAAATAAATAAATACAATGGCGACGGGACTTGGAGCTGAGCTGCGCCCTCCACAACTAGATTGAAGGACAACGACTGATGGGTCCTGGAAAAACACACTGCTCCCCAATATTCTCTAATAAAAATTTAAAAAGAAATGATGCAGAAAAATTGGATTACTATATAGAAAAACAGAGCACTTTAATTACTATCTTAAACTATTAATTAATTCAAAATGGATCAGCATCTTATGAAACCTAAAACCTATAAAATTTCTAAAAAAAAATAGAATCTGGTGGAGTAGGCAAAGAGTTCTTAAACTGGACAAAAGTAGCACTCATGTTAAGAAAATTAATCCATTTGACTTAATCAAAATTAACAACTTCTGCTCATTAAAAAACAATAAAAGAACGAAAAGGGAGAAGGTGTGTGCCACATGTGTGTCTGACGAAGTACTCGCATCCAGAATATATTTTAGAAGTCCCACAAATCAATAATCAAAAGATGAAGAGTCTAATATTTTAGGGGCCAAATACTGGACAAGGAGTTCATAAGAAAAAGTAACGGAAGGGTCAGTAAGAGCATAAAGGTATGTTCAACAATCATTGGTAGTCAGAGTAACTACAACCAGTGAGATATGTACCAATGAAGCCAGACATACAAGAGTACGTTAACTGTATGATCTCATTTAAATAGAGTTCAAAAACAGGGGAAACTAACCTAAGGTGATAGAAATCAGAATTGTAATTGACTCTGGGAGAGTGGAGACTTGCTGTAAAGGGGCAATTTGTTGGTGATGGAAATTCTGTCTTCCTTGTGGTGATGGTTATTTACCTAAGTATGCACATATACACATTCGTCAAAACTAATCAAAACATGTACATGACGTTTTCGTATTTACTGTATATGAACGATGCTTCAATTTTGTAAACAGATTGAGGTCATCCCAGTGAAATTAAAGTTTTACAATGCTATAGTTTCCCATGTTTAAAAACTTTTTAAAAATGAGATGCAGTTCCTCTCCTCATTAAAAGCTTCCTATGGCTTCTCTTTGGCTTTATTACAAAATCAAAGTATTTACTGGGATTTATGAGGTCAACCTAATCTGACCTCACTCCTCTCTCCACACTCTTCTCCCGTCACTCACCCTCATGCTCACTGCAGCCAAATACCCTGACTGAACATTCCAGGCCCTCAGCACTTCCCTTTCCCTCTCTTTAGAACACTTTTGCCCCACATCTTCCCACAGGTCATTCATGCATGAATCTCTTCATTCATTCACCTGGGGTTGTTTTCACTGCAGAGACACCTTCCCTGACATTCTGTCTCTTCCTTCCCACTGCCTGTACTTCCTCATAGCACTAATTCTACCTGAAAATTAAACTGCATATTTATCAGCTTACTTATTGATTGTCTATATGCCCACTGAATTGTCAGCATTAGGAGACAGAGACCTTGTCTGTCCTATATCCCCAGGGTGTAGAACTGCCTGGTGCACAGTAGATGTGGCACACACACACACATACACACACATGTACACACATGCACACATAACACACATACACACATACACACATACAAAACATACCTACATACACACATGCATGCATGCATGCACACACACATAACATACACACTCACAGATACACGCATACTCACAGACACACATGCTGGCTGAACAAGGAGAGTGGGCAGAGCGATGTAATGATGACTTCTCATTGGTTTGTTTACATAAAGTACTCACTTCTTCTACTGGAAAGTTGCGATCTTATAAACCTCTCCATATAAATCTCTGCAGGAAGGTTCTGTTTCTCATGTGGGGGACTTCCACTTTTCATAGGAAAGATTACACAATGTTTTGAAGATAAAGAAATGTGCCAAGTTCACATTCGAGTTCAGCTGCTCTGGACCTCAACTGGGAATATAAATATTGATTGGCTAAGAAGTATCTGGCTTGGGTCATTTTCCTTGAAAAATAAAAAGATTATTTCAATTATACCTCAGTAAGAAAGAGACAGAGACAGAGAGAAAATAACACAAAGGAAAAAAGAAAGAATAAAGATTGTTTAAGACTCCATCTAGGAAATTTTTATGGTAAGTTGTGTAGATGCCAGATGTCATATCAATTTGCCTTGATGGCTAGATGTACCATAGTTCAATCAGTAACAGTCTTATCAACTATACATTAATAATAACATCTCTCATCAGCAATAACTAGGACCTTTTCAAAGGCCAAAGTTAACTGGATTTTACAAAAAAATAGCATGCTTTCAAACAATGCTCCTAAGACTTGTAAATATACAAGAAAATCTAACACCAAGGCACACTTCTGAATAGCTATGCAAAAATCGCTGTGAATGTGGAACATAAATGTGACCACCATTCTAATTTGGGTGTTTCTTTGATCCCACAAGAAGAATGATAATCACCTCAGTTCCTCCCAGCTCCTCTGATACCACTCCAATATGCACCCTGGACCTCAAGGACTATTTCGGATCCTTGTTTCCAGATAAAGGAAGTCACAATTCCTGGTACCTGGTGCGCTCTGATCACATGGAGGACTCAAGCTGTCACCCCTGATGACACTTCCCTATTCTCTTTTTGCTGAAATTACAATAACATCCTTATTATTTGTTGAACTCATACAAAGTGGTTAGTCTGTGTTTTGAACTGTGAAAATACATTACAGATGTTCTGAAGCAATTGTACACTTACTCTGAAAGCTCTTCTCTGGTTGGTATGTGTATACTCTCAGCTCCAAGAATATTAAAGAACAAAATTGGAAATGAGGGAAATGGGAGCAGAGAGACCTGGGTTCAAATCCTGGTTCTACAACTTCCAGTCTGTGTGGCCTTGGGCATGTTGCTTCCCCTTCTCTTCCACAGGATCTTCACTATAAAATGGAAATAATCATGGAACCCACTTTGCAGTCTATATTAAAGAAAAAATTAGATAATTATTTTTTTATCTAATTTAGCAAAGTGTCTGGAGACTTCATATGTAGATATTTAGTATCTCTTATAAACAAAAGTCTATGGTAGGTGCTCATAGTGCGATGAAAAGAGGGAAGTGGCCTCTCTTGAGTAAAAGAAGCCATAGCAGTTGTTATGTACACTAGAAAAAAAGGAACTGGAATCTAGAGAGATATAAATAAAATAAAATAATATTCATTGATGTCAGGGGTCTTACACGAGTTACCTCTTTTAGTTTTCACAAAAACAAAATATAGTAGCATATTGTTCAGGATACTTTCAATTGCTAGGAATCTAAACTTAAAATGGCTTGAGCCAAACAGAAGAAACAGCAAGGGAGGGAGGGAGAGAGAAGAGAGAGACCGAGAGAGAATGAGATGTGTTGGCTCCCATAACTGAGACACCAAGGAGTTTTGATACAGCTAGGAGACCCACAGGTTAAATGATGTGTGAATGGTTTTCTCTCTTTCTTTCTCCACTCTCGCAGCTACAGCTACGTCCTTATTTCTCCTTATTTGTATGCCTTATTCCCTCCTACTTCAGACAGGCTTTCTCCATGAGCCAAGAAACATGGCTCTGGAAGCCCCAAGGCTGTATACTCACAGCACACAATCCAATGGGAGGAGGGGCCCTTTCCCATGAGTTCTATGTCAAATCTTAAGGAAGCATCTAGGTAGGCCCTAACTGAATTACATGCCCACTATTTGTCCAGTCACTTGGCTTAAGCACATGAGGTACCCTGATTGGCCCTAGAAAAAGAAGAAGAAACTAAGCCTAAAGTTAGCAGAAGAAAGGAAATAATAAAAATAAGAGCAGAAACAAATGAAATAGAAATCAACAAAACTAACGGCCATTTTTTGGGGTTTTTTTGAAAAAAATTAACAAAATTGACAGACCACAGCTAGACTAAGAAAAAAATAAACAAAATCATAAATGAAACAGGAGACATTACAACTGATGCCTCAGAAATAAGAAGGATTACAAGAGCCTACTATCAACAATTATATGCCAACATTGGATAACCCAGAAGAAATGGATAAATTCCCAGAAATATGTAACCTATCAAGATTCAATCATGGCAACATAGAAAACCTGAACAGACTAATAATGAGTAAAAAGATTCAATCAGTCACCAAAAACCTCTCAAAAAAGAAAAGCCCAGGACCAGGTGGCTTCACCGGTGAATTCTATCAAGCATTTGATGAAGCATTAACACTTATCTTTCTCAATTTTTCCAAAAAAATTAAAGAGGAGGGAACATATTCTAACTCATTTTATGAGGCCAGCATTACCCTGATACCAAAACCAGAAAATGGCACTACAAAAAAAACTATGGATCAATACCTCTAATGATTATAAATGAAAAAATTCTCAACAAAATACTAGCACCCTGAATTCAACAGCCCATTAAAAGGATCAGACACAATGATCAAGTGGGATTTATCCATGGATGCAGGATGGTTCAACATATGCAAATCAATGAAAGTTATACACAACACTAACAAAATGAAGAAAAAAAATCACATGATCTTCTTTAAAAATGCAGAAAAGGCATTTGACAAAATTTAACACCCTTTCATGATAAAAGCACTCAAAAACCTAGAAATAGAAGGAAATGACCTCAACGTACTAAAGGCTATATGTGAAAAGCCCGTAGCTAAGATCAAGAACAAGACAAGGGTGCCCCCTCTGTGCCAGAAGTCCTAAGAGAGCCCTCCAGAGTCTATGCTCTTGACTGCACTGCTATGCTGGTGGCCGCAGTCTCTAAACTAGACTTGTGACAATGGAGAGTTCAGGCTTAGCTCCAGAAGGCAGGCTTCACACCAAAGGAGAGCAGTCTTAGAAGTGAAAGTGCTGATCAATATGAGAGAAGACGTCATAAAGATTAGAGTTCTCCAAAATGCAACAAGAAAACCTAGAACTGCTCTGATCCTGATGTAGCCCCCTAGGAACAGATCGCTGGGTGGGCCGTGGACGGAGCAAACAGGCCCCAAAGCAGAGATGAGTTCCCAAGGGGCCCACATGCAGTCTGTCGGCGCCCACACTGGGATGAAGTGTGACTGCCACTGCATGGGGCTTGGAAGCAGTCCTGTCCAGCTTTCCAAGTAGAAGCACAAATCCCCAACACTAGGCAGCTCATGATGGGCTAGTCTGCCTGAGTCCCACAGGGAAAGGGTGTGTAAGCTAAGCCCAGGCTGGCCCTGGAGAGTGGATGGAGGCAGAAACAGCTGTATTTTGAGAACAGAACAAACATCCTGATGGAGGGTGAGGTGAGCGAAATCAACTCCCTCCCCAGCATCATACAAGGGTGTCATCTGGAAACATTAGAACATGTAGTTTCTTCAAACCAACTTTCCCTCACTGTTTTAAAAAGGGAAACGATTTTGAATACAAAAGCACGTGCTCGGTGTGAAAGCTCAGCTGGCAGGAGGAAGCTGTGCTCCCTGTGGCATAACTGCCACTTTTTATGAGGGTTTTTTTTTTTTTGGGGGGGGGCGAGTTTTTAGGTTTTTGGCTCCTGACTTTGATTTCCAGGCATCTTTAGCTGAACACCCCCTCATGTTTTCCTCACCCGCCTGTTCTCACCTACCAGCCTCCAGGGCTCACTCACAATCACGAGGTAAAAAGAAGGGGTGCCTTGGCAATGCCCTACCCGAGGGTGTTCTTCTGTCTTTCCTGCCATAGCCCCAAAACTGTGTACTTATGGTTCTTGACTTTGCCTCTCCTCTCCTCCAGCCACCAAGCTCCCTGCCACGTCCCTGATTCTCAGGACAAGTTACACTAAACAACCAGTGACTATATTTTTAATAATTACAGTGAAAAAGTCTTTGTTGTTTTTGCTAAATTTGATTGTCACAGAAGGAATTTATTTGGGACTTGGGAAGAACTTTCTAATTATGAGAGTTTTGTCTAAGAAAAATTACTAAGGATTTTCTTCTCTTAATATGGACCAAGCATCCATCCAAAGGTCTTTAAAAGCACTGAAACGTAAGCAGGGGCATTTTTTTAAAATCTCTTTCTTTCACGTGGTTTTTATGTTATATATATATCTGAAAGGAATCTTCAAAAGCAGAAGGTCCTCCCATCTTCTTGCTGTAAGAGCCTACGTGTGAATGCAATACGGTTGGTAGTGAATTTTAAACATGAAAAACACTGAGTGCAGCGAGGGATCCCGGGCTGGATGCTGACACAGAAAACGGCCACTATGGAAAAGCTGATGAAGTCTGAACAAAGTGTGCAGCTTAGTTAAAAGTATTGTACCAGTGAGAATTGTTCAGTTTGATAAGTGCTCTGTGGTTATATCAGATGTTCGCATCAGGGGAAGCTGGGAGAAGGATGTGTGGTGCCCATCTGCAACTTCTCTCTAAATGTGAAATTAGTCCCAAATTAAACTTTTTTTAAAAAATAAAGAACACATTTCCATTTATTAATATATTTCTGAGTCAAATTTATTTTTCATATTGAGTAATAATACATTTTTAATCCTTTGACATGTATTTAAAACGAGATCTCCATTCAAGATTTCCAAAGATTAAATTAACCCACACACTTCTTTCTCATTGCCATATATGAGATATAAATGAAAATTTTTAAACAAATGAAATCTTTATATAAGTTTAAAATAACTTAAAGTGAGCACCACACATTGATACAAAAAGTAATGTTTGAACCTGATATTCCTATGTAAATAAGCTCACACCATCACTGTTTGAACACAATCAGCCTCTGAAAAATTTTATCTCATAGCAACACCTCCAAATGCAAGAAAACGAAACTTTCTGTTTGCCTTTTATGTTTTCATGTTTCCTTCCTTCCATTATTATATATGAAAGAGCAAGAGTGGGCAAGCCTACAATAAATATTTCATATTTAAAATAAAAACTAATATAAATCCAGACATAATCTGGCTTCTGGGGAGTGTCAGGCATGGTACGGAGTGGGGGTTGGGGGACCAGGTCCCTGAAAGGACCACATGGAAAAAGAAGGCAGGCTTGTGACCCGGGGCAGCCTCAGTGGGCTCTGAGGGGAATGAGACCCACGTTTCTTTTTCCTATGACCAGGGTAACCCCACTCAGAAAAACTGCTCGGTTGGAGGTGACTTGAACGTGCTCTTCCAAGTGGAAGCTGACTTCCCTTTAAATTGTTTCTTCCTAATAAGTTTACTTAACGCATTATCTCCAACACTGCCCTGTCTCTGAGTCTGTTTAAGGAATCCCTGCACCATATAGCAGGATGAGAACACCTTAGTTGGTAAGCTCCTTGAATAATTTGGATGATCTATGTCAGAGGTCAGCACACTGGTTCTGTGAGGAGTCAGACAGTAAAAATGTCAGATTTGCAGACCACACAGACTCTCTGGAGCACAGTCTACTTTCTTTCATTTTTGTGTATTTTAAGAACCATTTTAAATGGAAAAACCACACTGGGCATGGAAGGGGAAAGGGCATGCAAGACGCCACTGGACAGACATGGTCAGCGGCTGTAGTTTGCTAATCTCTGATTTCTGCTTACAATATCTCTCATTTTTATTTTTTAATAAAAATGTCTCAAAGGACAAAGAAGAATTAAAGTCCTGCTATAAACTGTTCCCAGAGATGACAAACATTCCCAGATTTATAGGGCCATTTTAGAGGTCAGGGCTTGTTCAGATTGCGACTTTGGTGGGTTCTAGGCAGGAAGGTTGTGGTTTGTGTGGTTTGTGCTGAAGGTCAGAGGCTCTCACGACTGCTTATCAAGGATCTTCCTGGTGGTTCAGAGGGTCTGCAGAGTTACTCGGGCTCTGAGGCTCCAGTCCTAGATGCCTGGAGGACTGGTTTCCCTCTGCCTTAGGTGTGGCTCCGAGTTTGAAGGTGCTCACCTGAGCTCAGTGGCCTGGTTGATGCCTCCCTAACTCCCTTCCCTGGCCTTTCGTGCCCTCCCCACACCAACCTGTTCAGACAGCACACCCAGGAAGGACCTTCCAAGCTCTAGGCCCTGCATCTCTTCTGAGACCCACCTGGACTACAAGGACGCTGACACCAGATAGACAGCAGAGGACCTTCCGGTCCTGCTGGGACCATCGTTGGCTTCTTACTGATGGTGCTACTCTAACGCTCTGGTTGCTTAGGGTGTTTGCAGCCTCTGAGGAGGAGGGAAGTATTGGGGATGCCCCAAACCACACCTCCCAGGTTACCAAGTTTGATGCCCTCCATTGCTGAGAGCCCCAGGCAGGAGCTTCCTTCCCATCACACGGCAAGAAGTGGGACACTGACAGGTCCCCTGCTTCCTGCTGCTTCAAGCTGCCCAGCCTCTGGACGTGACCATGATCACTGTCCCTTCTAAATCCTTCACAGTCCCAGCCGCATTCTAAAAGTTACCTCTCTAATCAGAAGGTTTAGAGTAGGTAATGTGTTTCTATGTTGCTTTGTGAGTTGTACTCCTCTTAGCTGCAGGAGAAATCAGTAGCAGAAGCCTCTAAGCACTTAGGTTCTATGTAGTCCTTGCATCTGTTTTATTTAACAGAAAGGCTGCTCCAATGTACACTTCCTATTATTGCACCAATTCAATGCCACAAGGAAACCCCAATATAGGGTGCAGTGAAGAAGGAAACTTCATTCAATGCAAACAGCTTATTGTGATACACCAGGTTATGGAACAGCAAGGCTGTGAGGAAGCCCTGGGGCTAGATAGATCCACTCTGGCCAGATGTTGGGGTTTCAGCTCCAGCCAGGAAAATAGTCTTCATGGGAAATGGAAAGTGGGCTCTCCCAGCCAATGGGAGAGCTGATTTATACAGACAGAAGTCCCTGCCCCTGTTCCCTGATTGGTCTATCCTCATGCAAATGAGGAATCCAGAACCTTGAAGTTTGATTGGTCCAAAAGGCACTGTTCTGATTGGTCGGAATGGAGCCACTCTGAATGGTTGGTGAAGATGGTGATGGGGGGGGGAGAGAGAGAGAGAGAGAGAGAGAGAGAGAGAGAGCTGCTCAGCTCCGATTGGTTGGAGAAAGTGTCAGTCTTACTGGTTGAAATACAATTCCAGGAACTCCTTTATAAGGTTTGGCTCAGATGGCAGGAACACGGTGCTGGCAGGCAGTTCAGTGCAGGCTTCTTCCTGAAGTGTGGTTTGCATGAGAGGCCCCTGCTTAGAAATGGCTGCTAAGCTCTGTTTTTAAATTTGAGCCCAGTTAGCCACCAGATTCCCCCCCCCCCCTTAGTATCTTCTTTCTCAGGGTCCACATAGTGAAAGAGGGAAAAATTAAATTAGTTACTCAAAAAGATGTAGACAATAACCATCGGTCTGTGAATTATAAAGTTAACTAATGTAAGCACAATCTATATCATCAAGTGGAATCTAATGAATTTATTTTAAAAATATTTGTGTCCAACTACATTTGTAAAAAGACAACAAAGTGTAAAGGAATCTGCACTTGTCTTTTAAGCTGTTCACCCTGCTGCAGGTCACCAGAAATATCAGAAAAATTTAACACTCAAAATAGATCACTATTAGAGAATTGTGTTGTATCACTGTATCAGACTCACTTTTCTACTCAATAGCCATGAATTGGAGGAAAATGTCCCTCTGTTTCCTGCTTTATCTCCTCAAAACTGAGTCAGAGAATCTGTGATGTAAGAATTTATACACATATGTATTTTCTCAGTCTCCTGATAATAAAAGTAAAAATCCTATCATGTTAGAGGAGGGGCTTTTGCTATCCAAGAATTGTTTCTCAAATTCTGAAAAAAAGAATTATAATAATGCAAAATTACAAAGCTGCAGCAATTAAAGCAGTAATATCCTAGTATATTATACAGATGAATGAAACAGAACAGAAAGGCCAAAAATAGACCCAAGTGTTTATGCAATTCAGTATTTGATAAAGTTTAATTACCAATCAGTGAGAAGATGGACCCTTGAACAAACTGACTAAGCATTTGGGGAAAGAGATTGAATATCTATTAGTGCTTATGGCCAAATAAATTCCAGATGGATTATAAAGATTTAAATGTAAAAAGTTGTGAGCATTTCTATATATTTGGTGATAACAAAGGCATTAAAGCTAGAAACAATAGGTGATTTTTCCATATAAAAATTTGAAATCTTATTTTTGGCATAAATAAATAAATGAAATATAGAAACTTAAAAGACAAAGAACAAATTGGAGAAAATGTTTATAACATAATTGATGAATATAGATAGGAATAAGGTTTATAATCCACCAATACTTTTTATAAATTATTAGAGAAAAATTAGCCTCTGGTGAAAATATTGAGAAAGGTGATAAATAGGCATTTCACAAAACTAGTCAATAAGAATAGTCAACAATCATATAAAATGATATTGAATCTCTCTAGTTAAAATGATATAAGTTAGTAACAAATTGAGACTTTTTTCACCTCACATTGTATGGGAGAAAAGCATGGATACTGCTTGGAATTAATTACTGCAGGAGAGAACCTCTCTCCAAAGCTGCCGACGGGCATCAGGGCCTGGTTTGCCACGTGGTGCTGTGTGTCAGGAAAGGTCAGGCAGCCTTCCTCGGGCACACGCCGCTCCCTGCTGGTCCAGCGGGGTGTGGTGATGTCTTGAGTCCCACTTGACCCTGTACTGAGCACCAAATCAGAATCGCACCCTTCCAGGGTGCAGGTCAGCAACAAGTGTATTTTCTGACCCTCTGAGTCTGCTCTCAGGAATTCATCCCAGAAAGATCAATCCATCAAGGATCAAAGATGTAGATGCAGAGGTGTTTGAGGCAAGGTTGTTCATAATAGTGAAACCCTGGAAACAATTAACTGTGTATCAGTGATTAGTTATAACTCATATTCACACATTCAAGAGGATACTATGTATGTCCCCAAAAAGAGACGGAATAAAAATATTTCCCTAACATGCTTTCCAATCCAATAATCAGGGGACAAAACAACATATATAGCCATATATATATATATATATAGAGAGAGAGAGAGAGAGAGAGAGAGAGAGAGTCACAAATATATGTCTCTGTATGCAGAAAGATGACTAAAACCACACCAAATAAAGTTTGAGTAGTTGCCTCTAAGGTTGTGATTTGGGGTGACTTTTACATTTTACCCTCTTTACTAAGGTTCCTATTAGATATGTATTATCTTTGGAAAACAGAAGTTCTTTATTGAGTCAGTTCTGTTTATAAATTCTGTCCTCATCTATCCCCACCCATCTAGTGATCCCCGGACTGTCCTGTGAATCTACTTTGTCTTTGACTCAAATCAAAGAGCCCTCATTCGGAGAGGGGGAACCTGAGCCTTCAGGATCCACACTCAAAGGTCAAAATATGTAGATAACTTTGGTCAATCACTCCTTCTTCAATTTCCACTAAGCAATCAAATTTTATAGCAAACTGTATTAATAATTACAAAATATACATTAATTTGAAAACTTTTCATTCTTTTTTAATTTAAAAACTAAATATGACTTATTAAAAGAAAACGTAGTTCACACATTTCTCCCATCCTTTAACCCTGGGCCTCTTGCAGGTACCAATCTGTTCTCTATATCTATGAACTTGGTTTTATATATGTTTACATTCCACACATAAGTGAGATCATACAGTATTCATCTTTCTCAGTCTGACTTATTTCACTTAGCATAATGCCCTCATGGTCCATCCACATTTTCAAACATGACAAGATTTCATTCTTTTCTATGGCCAAATAATATTCCATTGTGTGTGTGTGTGTGTGTGTGTGTGTGTGTGTGTGTATATATATATATATATATATATATATATATATATATATATATATATATTACATCTTCTTTATCCATTCATCTTCTTTATCCATTCATCCGTGAATGGGCACTTGAGATGTTCCCATATCTTAACTATTATAAATAATGCTAATGCTGCAATGATCTTTTTCAGTTAGTGTTTTTGTTTTCTTCAGATAAATATCCAGAAATGGGATTGCTGGATCATATGGATATTCTATTTTTAAGTTTTTGAGAAACTTCCATCCTGTTTTCCATAATGGTTGCACCAACTTGCATTCCCACCAACAGTACACAAAGCGTTCTCTTTTCTGCACGTTTTTTCCAACACTTAATTCTTGTCTTTTTAATAATAGTCATTGCAATGGGTGTGAGGTGATATCTCAGCGTGGCTTTGATTTGTATTTCCCTGATAATTAGTGATGTTGAGCACTTTTTCATGTACCTGCCAGTCATCTGTATGAAAAGAATGAAAACTTCATTCTTAATTGAGTTTCAAGGTGGTAACCTCAACCCCAGATCAATCCTGAAAATTTAAGTCAGTCAAGTTTTCAAATATTATAAATAAAACAGAAGTGTGGGCAAACAGGAAGTGCCCACTCAACTCATGGAACTGAAACATATTTTGAATCAGAAAATATAATTTCTCTTTTTTGTTTTTAGGCATATTTTTTCCTGGGTACACTGAAAATAGATTATTATTCCTGGAGTAGTAATATTTAATGGGATTTCACACCAACACACTTAATGCTTTACATTAAATACTAATACTATTAAATACTAAAATAATGTTATATTGCTCATCAAGTTAGTTACTTTATGTTTAACTTAATTTCCACTATGAATCATTTGCCTTCCCCCTAAGACCACATATAAACTTAAAGGAGTAAAGCAATTTGAGTACTACTGAAATGAAAGAAAAATACCAGTGATTTGTCATACAGTGTCAATTTTTTTAAGTTTAATTTTCTACTGTCTGGAATAGGCATTTTCAATCTCTAGCATGCATTCCAAGGTGGGCACAAAGATTCCTTGTCTTGGTGGGCATGAGTAGGTTTTGTTACTAATACTTCATCCCCAAGGACACCATAAACAGGCAGCCTGACAAAGAGTCTATTCAAACAAATATTCAACAAGAACTTCCCAAACCTATGGAAAGATCTGGATCCTCAAATCCAAGAAGCAAACAGACCACCTACTTACCTCAATCCTAACAGGCCTTCTCCAAGGCACACCATATTGAAGCTGTCAAAAAATTAATGATAAAAAAAAGAATTCTCAAGGCAACCAGGGAAAAGAAGACCCTGAGATTGTTATCAGACTTATCAGCAGAAATTCTGCAAGCCAGGAGGGAGTGGAATCAAATATTCAAACTACTGAAAAAGAGAAATTACCAGCCAAGAATAATAGATCCTGCAAAGTTATCCTTTAGTTATGAAGGAGGAATAAAGATTTTTCCAGACACACAGAAGCTGAGGGAATTTTGCACCACAAGTCCTGCATTACAGGAAATATTGAATGAAGCTATTACAACTGAAACAAATAGACAAAAGAATACAAAACCATGAGCAAGATTGCTAACAGATGGACAGAAGCAGAAAATGGCAACCCCTACACAGAATAGGACACTATACACTTAAACATAACAGAAAGAGTAAAAAAGATAAAAATATAAAAAAAGAAAAAGAAGACAGTTTGCTACTGCAACTCAGAAATTAACTCTTAGCATAAATAGGGATAATTTGTGATGACAAAAACATAAAAGGGGAGGGAGGAAAGGTCTGAATTTGTAAAGGAGAATGGAGATAAAATGCATACTAAAGAAAAATGACTACTGTATATGTGAAACTTTTTTTTGCATAAACTTAATGGTAACCACTCAAAAAAACCCAAAACTGAGACACACAACATAAAAAAAGAGGAAACAGAAGAAAAAATCATACACTAACACCAAACTAAAATAACAGACAGAAACACAAAGGCAAAGAAACAATGGAGACACTGAGCTACCAAAAAACAAAAGATAAAACGGCTATAGGAAAGCTGCATATATCAATAATCACCCTAAATGTAAATGGACTGAACTCACCAATAAAAAGGCACAGAGTCGCAGACTGGATCAAAAAACAAAACCCAACCATATGCTGCCTCCAAGAGACACATCTCAGCTATAAGGACAAATACAGACTCAAAATGAAACGGTGGAAAACAATACTCCAAGCAAATGGTATCCAGAGAAAGGTCGGATGTATTCATACTTATAACAGATGAAACAGACTTCAGGATAAAAAAAGGTAACAAGAGACAAATATGGACATTTCATCATGATTAAGGGAAAATACAACAGAAAGACATAACACCAATATATATGCACCCAATGAGGGAGCACTAACATATATATATATATATATATATATATATATATATATATATATATATATATATATAGCAACTACTAATAAAACTAAAGGGAGAAACTGACAAAAGCACAATTACAGTAGGGGACCTAAATACATCATTGACAGCTATGGATAGATTATCCAAACAGAAAAATCAGTGAGGAAATATCAGCCTTAAGAGACACATTAGACCAAGTGGACATAATTGACATTTGCAGAGCATTTCATCCTAGAACACTAGACTATATATCCTTTTCTAGTAAACATAGAACATTGTCGAAGATAGACCATATTTTGGGACACAAAACTAGCCTCAGGAAATTAAGTAGATTGACATCATACCAAGCATATTCTCTGACCACAATGCTTTGAAATTGGATATCAATTGTAAAAAGAAAGTGGAAAAACAACAAATACATGGAGATTAAATAATGTGCTATTTAAAAAAATGACTGGGACAAAGAAGAAATTTTTAAAAAGATCAGGTGATACACAGAAACAAATGAGAATGAAAATACATTGTATCAAAATTATTGGGAGGCAGCAAAAGCAGTATTAAGAGGGAAATTTGTATCATTACAGGCCTATCGCAAGAAACAAGAAAAATTCCAAATAAATAACCTAACATTACATCTTAAAGAACCTGGAAAGAAGAACAAATGACACCCAAAGTTAGCAGAAGGAGGAAAATAATAAAAATTAGAGCAAATTAAATGAAATAGAGAACAAAAAGACAATAGAAAAGAATTAATACAACAAAAGGCTGGTTCTTTGACAAGATTAATAAAATTGACAAACCCTTGTCTAGACAAAGGAAAAAGGAGAAAAGACACAAATAAACAAAATCAGAAATGAAAGAAGAGAAATTATGACGGATACCACAGAAATACAAAGGATCATCCAAGAATACAGTGAAGGTCTATGTGCCACAAAATTCAATAACTTAAAAGAAATAAACAAGTTCTTAGAATTCTTATATATAGCCTTCCTAGACTGAATCATGAAGCACTGGTAAGTCTAAATAGACCAATCATCAGTAAGGAAATTGAAACAATCATCCAAAACCTCCCCAGAAGCAAAAGTCCAGGACCAGATGGCTTCACTAGTGAATTCTACCAAATATTCAAAGATGATTTGCTACCTGTCTTCCTCAAACTCTTCCAAAAAATTGAAGAAGAAGCAGTACTTCTAAACTCATTTTATGAGGCCAACATTGCCCTGATACCAAAACACAGTAAGGATAACACAAAAAAAGAAAACTACAGACCAATATCTCTAAAAGATACAGATGCAAAAATCTGAAACAAAACACTAGCAAATCGAATACAACAATTCATTAAAAAGATTATACATCATGATCAAGTGGGGTTCATCCCAGGGGCACAAGAAAAGTTCAACATACGAGGTCTGACAATTAGGTTCGCAAACTCATCCTAGAAAAAGTACTGCATACCTCATTGATGAATATCATTATTGTCACCTTCAAAGTACTCCCCTTGGGAAGCTATGCACTGACACCAGCACCTAGTCCACCCTTCAAAGCAATTTGGAACTCCTTTTTCTCGAATGGCCATCAGAGCTGCCATCGTATTATCCTTGATGTCCTGAATGTCATCAAAATATCTTCCTTTCAATATTTCCTTTAGCTTTGGGTAAAGAAAGAAGTCATTGGGGGCCAGATCAGGTGAGTAGGGAGGGTGTTCCAATACAGTGATTTGTTTACTGGCTAAAAACTCCCTCACAGACAGTGCCGTGTGAGCAGGTGCATTGTTGTGATGCAAGAGCCATGAATTGTTGGTGAAAAATTCAGATCATCTAACTTTTTCACGCAGCCTATTCAGCGCTTTCAAATAGTAAACTTGGTTAACTGTCCAGTTGGCACAAATTCATGATGAATAATCCCTCTGATATAAAAAGCATGATGTTTAGTAACATCATTGCAACAAGTTCGGGAACTTAATTGTCAGAACTCATACACAAATCCATCAATGTGATACATCACATAAACAAACTAAAAGATAAAAATCATATGATTATATCAATAGATGCAGTAAAAGCATTTGACAAAATACGATATCCATTTCTCATTAAAACAGTTAATAAAATGGGTACAGGAGGAAAGTACTTCAACATAATTAACGCTATATATGACAAACCCTCAGCTACTATCATACTTAATGGTGAGAAACTGAAAGCTTTTCCTCTAAGATCAGGAACAAGACAGGGATGCCCCATGTCATCACTGTTATTCAATGTAGTATTGAAGTCCTTGCCAGAGCAATCAGGCAAGAGAAAACAATAAAAAGCATCCAAATTGGGAATTAAGAAGTTAAACCATCACTTTTTTCAGATGACATGGTTCTTTATATACAAAACCCTAGATTCCACAAAAAAACTACCAGAAACAATAAACAAATACAGAAAAGTTGCAGGATACAAAATCAATTGTGCAAAAATCCATTGCGTTCCTATATAGTAACACTGAAATTTCAGAAAAAGAAATAAAACAAAAATTCCGTTTGCAATTGCAACAACAACAAAATACCTAGGAATAAACTTAACAAAGGATGTGAAGGACTTATACAATGAAAACTACATGACATTATTAAAAGAAATTGAAGACACAAAGAAATGGAAAGGTATTCTGTGTTCATGGATCGGAAAAATAAACATAGTTAAAATGGCCATATTATCCAACACAATATACAAATTTAATGCAATCACCATCAAAACACCAATGGCACTTTTTAAAGAAATAGAACAAAAAAATCATCAGGTTTGTATGGAATCACAAAAGACCCTGAATAGACAAAGCAATCCTAAGAAAAAAGAACAAGGCGGGAGGTATCACACTCCCTGTCTTCAGTTTTCACTACAAAGCTGCAATAATCAAAACAGTATGGTATTGACAGAAAAATAGACATACAGACCATGGAATAGAATTGAGAACCCACAAATAAACCCACATATATATGGGCAGATAACTTTCAAAACAGGGGTCAAAAACATACAATGGAGAAAAGAAAGCCTCTTCAATTAAATACTGCTGGGAAAATTGGAAAACCATGTGCAAAATAATGAAACTAAACTGCTATCTGTCACCATATACAAAAATTAACTCAAAATGGATCAAAGACCTAAACATAAGACCTGAAACAATAAGCTGCATAAAAGAAAGCATAAGTACTAAACTTATGGACCTTGTGTTCAGACAGGATTTTATCAATTTGACCTCAAAAGCAAGGGAAGTAAAAGCTGAAATAAATGATTGGGACTATATCAAACTAAAAAGCTTCTGCACAGCAAAAGAAACCATCAACAAAATAAAGAGGCAACCAAGTAAATGGGACAAGATATTTGCAAACAACACCTCCGATAAGGGGCTAATATCAAATATATATATATATATATAAAGAACTCATACAACTCAACAACAAAAAAACAAACAATCCAATTAAAAAATGGGCAGAGGACCCAAACAGACACTTCTCCCAAGGAGACATACAAACGGCCAACAGATATACAAAACAATGCTCAACTTCACTAGCTATTAAGGAAATGCAAATCAAAACCACAATGAGATACCACCTCACACCTGTTAGAATGGCTATTACTAACAAGACAAGTAGTAACAAGTGTTGGAGAGGCTGTGGAGAAAAAGGAACCCTCATATACTGCTGGTAGGAATGTAAATTGATACAGCCACTATGGAAAACAATATGGAGGTAAGAATAGAATTACCATATGACCCAGCAATCCCTCTCCTGGGTATCTACCCAAAAAATCTGAAAACATTTATCCATGTACCCCTACGTCCGTTGCAGCTGTATTCACGGTGTCCCAGACAAGGAAAGAATCCAAGTGCCCTTCGATAGATGATTGGATAAAGATGTGGTACACATGTACAATTGAATATTACTCAGCCATAAGAAAAATTAAATGCTGGCATTTGTATGTATGCATGACAACATGCATGGATGTGGAGATTATCATGCTAAATGGAAACATTCAGATAGAAAAAGTTGAGAACCATATGACTTTGCTCATATGTGGCATATGAAACCGAAAGCAACAAAAGAATAAGACAAACAAACAAAGAAACAAAAACTCACAGACACAGAGAGCAGTTTAGTGGTTACCAGAGGGTAAGGGGGTGGTAGATGAGGGTAAAGGGGATCAAATATATGGTGATGGAAGGAGAACTGACTCTGGGTGGTGAACACACAATGTGATATATAGATGATGTATTATAGGATTGCTCACTTGAAACCTATACAGTTTTACTAACCAATGTCACCCCAGTAAATTTTACATATATATATACACACCAAAAAAAACCACATAGAGACATAGATAGATATAAAAAATAAATAAAATAGGCAGCTTGTGCCCTTGGCCTTCTTCTCACTGCTGGCCCCTTTCCCCCTCTAGTCAAGGCCCTCCTCCCTGGCACCCCCCTGCCCTATCCTCCCTTCTGCTGAGAGGCACGTGTTGCCCTCTCTACCTCTAACCCCTTTAATAAAACCCTCAAACTTCAGTGCCTCTAGAAGAAAACAAAAAAGAAGAGTCAGATTTCTGGAATGACGAGTATGGGGAGTTTGGTGGAAATTCTCTCCAGCAAAACTATTGTTTAACTTCAAAACTGTATATATATATACAGTTTTACAAGTTAAATTTTATATATATATATATATATATATAAAATAATTTCAAATCTCTGGGAATTGTCCTTAGGTCATACAGGAAATAGAAAAGTATTTATTCAAGAAAATATAGAAAATCTCTGTACAAACAGGAGAGTGTGTGTCATATGAGCCCTGACCTGCTCCCATCTCCTCCCCCAAACTAGCAGGACAGAGCCCCAGTCTGAGTGGATGTAGCCAGAGGTGGGCTCCCTCTCCCAGCTCCCAGCCTACAGCTGTGGTGTCACCCAGAAGGCACAGGCCACTGGGATCTCTCATCCTCCCCACACCCAGCTCCATGTTGCAGAAGTTCCACTCCAGGCAAGTTCATGCAAGAGACCTGGGGCTCCCTTCCCCTACTCAGCCCCCACTTGTAGGGCAGGAGTCTACATGGAGAAGACTAAGGCTACCACCCCCACCCAGTGTCCTGCTAAGAGAAGGTATCACTCCAGGAGAAGCAGGCCATTGTCCTCAACCCCAGCCTCAGTGCAGAAACACAGAGGTTCCTCCCAGGAGAGACGGAGGTTGTTAGAGCTCCCGAGTTCTCCCTACAGGGGCTGATATTAGTTCATTGGAATAGAAAATAAGGAAGCTCAAACCTAAGATTGTTGTTGAAAACAATAGATGTCCTAGAGGTGAACAGTTACAAGGAGGCTGGTAATTGATGGTTCTAGTAGCAACAAGCACAGCATAGACCAGCTGAAAGATGAACAGAGAGAATCAGGACAAGAGGCAGCTGAGAGCCCTTCTGGATCAGAGCAAGCTTCGATGACTGGTGATATCTGTCCCTGGAAAGAGCATGGACTTTGACTGGAACAGACGGTGAAGCAAGTTATGCCCCAGAGTGTTGGTGAAAACAACAGAGCAATCAGCGGGCAATTAAAAGAGGTTAAAATCTGGATGTGATACCAACAGCAAACCAGCCAGAAGAGCATCTGGGAGATCAGAGAGAGAGATAAAGAGAGCCCTCGCAGACCACAGCCATTCCTGGTGGTCAGAAATACTGTCCCACATCCAAGGGGGCACCCTCGGAGGAGCAACTCTCAGGCAGCCCACAGCCAGGGGACTCATCCAACCAGGACACTGCAGAGATGCACAAGCAAACAGGCAATATCAACAAGCCCTGGGGGAGGGATCAGTCTCCAAACTTGCCATCTATATTACCTAAAATGTCCAGTCTGCAACCAAAACAGAAAATGAGACATGCATAGAATCACGAAAGTATCACCTGTACACAGGAATAGAAAGCAGGCGGCAGAAAGGGCCTTTGTAGGATCCAGATGGTGAATGTAATGGACAAAGACTTCAGAGGAGTTATTATAAATATGTTCAAAGAAGTGTTAAAGAATACTTAAAAAATATTTAGAAATTAAAGAAGTTCTAAAATCAAATGGACCGTGTTCATGGATGGACACATTTAATAGTATTAAGATGGCAATACTCCCAAATTGATCTACAGAGTCCCTGTCAAATTCCCAGCTTCTGTTTTGGCAGAAATTGACAGGCTGATCCTAAAATTCTTATCACAATGCAAAGCCAAAATAGTCTTGAAAAAGAACAAAGTTGTAGGACTCAAACTTTTCAATTTCCAAAGTAGTACAAACCTTCAGTAATTGAACTGTAATTTTGGAATAAGGACAGATACATAGATCATGAGAATGGAGTTTAGAGCCCAGAAATAACTCTTGCATTGATCTTCAACAAGGGTGGCAAGACAATTAAGTGTGGACAGAATATACTTGACCCTTGAACAACATGGGTTTGAACTGCACGGGTTTACTTATAGGCTGATTTTTTTCAATAAATGCATACAGTACTGTAAATGTATTTTCTTTTCCTTATGAAGTTTTTAATAACATTTTCTGTAGCTCATTTAAGTGTAAGAATATAGTATATAATATAAAATATGTGTTAATCGACTGTTTACATTATTGGTAAGGCTTCCAGTCAACAGTAACCTATTAGTAGTTACATTTTTGAGGAGTCGAAAGTTATATGCAGATTTTTGATTGTGAGAGGCTTTGGCATCCTTAACACCTGCATTGTTCAAAGGTCAACTGTAGTTGTTTCGATAACTACTGTTGTGCTGGGACAACTAGATATGTGCATGCACAAAACTGAAGTTGGACTTCTGTCCTAAACTGTACCCCAAAGTTAATTCAAAATGATCTGAGACATAAATGTAAAAGCTAAAACTGTAAAACTAGAGAAACACATAGGAGTAAATCTTCTCGACCTTGGGCTAGGCAATGATTTCTTAGATACAATACAAAAACACAAGCAATAAAAGAAAAACTAAATTTACCTTCATCAAAATTAAAAAAAAAAAAATTGTCCTGCAAATGATACAATCAAGAAAGTGAAAAGAGAACCTTCAAAATAGGAGAATACTGTATATCTAATAAGGGACTTGTATCCAAAATATGTAAAAAATTCTTACAACTCAATAATAAAAAATGAGTCAATTGCATATAACCTATATTTTCATACCATTTCATTTGTGTGGATTCAGTGTAGTTCTTGGGTGTGGCAAATTCAAGTTTTGCTTTCTGGAACTTTCTGTGATTTTTTTCCCCCAATATTTTTGCTACTTGGTTGGTTGAACCCTCAGATACTGAGCGCCGGCTGTAATTATATTTTTAAAAAGTAAACTGCGAGACAAATACATGGCTACCTGTTGTGGTATGTGAAGGAGTTATTTTTGAGCATATATTTTTCCATCCTTTTTAATCTCCAGGGTATAGGATCATGTCTGGCAATAAAGACACACAATACAGTGTTACCTCGGTTTTTTAACGTAATCGTTACGGAAGACCGTTCAAGTTCTGAAACGTTCGAAAACATTCAACAGCTAGGCCTCAGGATCTTGCACTCAGCGGAAGCTGCGTGGCATGTTCGACTTCTGAGGCGTGTTCCAAAACTGAAGCATTTACTTCTGGGTTTACGGTGTTCATAAACCGAAGTGTTCATCAACGGAGACATTCAAAAACTGAGGTACTACTGTAATTGTTTGCCAACTTGAAATTTCACAGAAAATAAGAAATCAGAAGTATGCAGAGGAGGCGTGACTGCCTCAGAGCCACACGCCCAGGAAAGGGGCAGCCTTGGGAAGATAGCCTGTGCTTTTGACCCCTGGCCCAGGCTGTCATGTGTGGCCTAAGTTCAAATGCTATCCTTAGTCCTTAAGTAACTTTTTTCTTTCTTGTTCAAAACCTCATTGACAACAGAAAAAGAAGGAAGTCCACCATTTGTAGGTGAAAGGTCCCTTTTAAATCAGGGTTGAACCGGTGAGGGAGCCGAGCAGCAGAAGGAGGCTGTTCCTCCGGTGACATTCTGTGGCATTTTGGCAGATAGATGTGCCCAGGTGGTGGGCATCACTGAGATTCAGCGATGCTGGTCTAGCAAAAATAACTTAGGGTTAAGTAACTACATTTTGTAAAGGTACACCTACATTTTAAAATTGTTAAAATGGTGAATTTTGTGTTGTGTAACTTTTATCTCAACTTAAAATTATTTGTATAAAAGTACACCTGATGCTGTCCTCACTCTGGAACTTTCTCCTTTTTTTGCCAATCAAATGTTACCATTTCAATAGCTGGAGTTGAGTATTCTTTTATTTGCAATCTAAAGCATCCTAACATATGTCATGTGTAACTCATGTATTTTTAATTTGGAAGAGTTAAATATGAGGACCTTGCATTCTAAATATTAAAATATACAATGTACCGGTATATTCTACAGTAAAAAAAAATGTTTGGCATTAAATTCTGGATAAAAGTAATGAAATATTCATGGAGTTTCAAGGTCCCACTATCTAGAAACAAAAAGATCCCCTCCCTCTCTGCCATCCAAGCAAAAACGGAAGAGAAAACAAAAATGTAAAAGTTACCAGTAGTAACCAAACAAGAAAAGGAGAAGGGCTTAATGAGATGGACTTCAGAAAATGCTCGCTCATATAGAAAACAGAAGTTTGAGAGGATCAGGGTGAGGTTATGCTCCCACCTCCCTGAAACCGTAACTGGTGAGTCTACAAAATTTTGACAATTCTCATTCAAATCTTGCTAGACGAAAGAGGAGTGATAATTTATTCTTAGCTTTCCCCAGTTTTGACTATGAGGTAGTGAAAATGTCTGCAGTGGAGATTAGAGAAAAAAGAGAAATGTCAGCCTTCTGCATGACTGTCAGAAGTCTGAGGACTCCAGGGACCCACACTAACTGGGAGATGGAGCTGATGCTCAAAGTTGCCCCCAAAAGAGTGGGGTAAGCTCTTCCCTCTCCATCTCCCAATGAAGAGTGAACCCGCCTGCCTTCAACCCATTCTCATGCAGGAGGGAGGACCCAGTTATTGCAACGCAACTCCTTAACCAATGCCCAAAGGTTATAGAAAAGCAGGCATAAAGGGACTAATAAACCCTAAAACTGACGCCCAGAACGGAGAAAGAATCAATGATTCTTTGATCCTGATGTAAGGATCAAGGAGCTGTCACCCCCTGAGGAGTAAACAGAAGGCCTGGAGAAAGCTAGCAAGTGTGGGCAAGTAAAACACCCGACTAGTAACTATGCTCAAAGGATAAAGAATCAGAATGAATAGACAAAGGAAAAAGACTCAGAATGGTTTGGATTTCTCAACAGCAACACTGCAAACAAGAAAACAATAGAATAATGGCTTAAAATTGTGAGGAAAAGTAATTTCTGAACTAGAATTCTATACAATCATGCAGGATAGAAGAGCACATCCAAACCATCAATCACAGTTAAAGATAGAACCTTTTTGGATATGGAAGGTCTTTAAAATATCTACAATAGTACTCAGTTTTCGAACGTCTCCATTGACGAACATTTTGGTTTATGAATGCCGTAAACCCGGAAGTAAATGCTTCTGTTTTCGAACACAACTCAGAAGTCAAACATGTCACACGGCTTCCACTGAGTGCAAGATCCTGAGGCCTAGCGGTCGGCTGTTTTCTAACGTTTCAGAGCTCATGGATTACAGTCGAAAACAGAGGTGCCGCTGTACTTCCATTTCTCAGGAAACTCCTGGAGATTGTGATCCACCAAAATGACGGAATAAACTAAGGAAGAGAAAGGCATGGAATACAAGAAACAACTCCAAAATTAAAGTGAAAGGAAGCACAGAACAGAAACAGAAGAAATGCATCCTTGAGAAACTGTAACTACAAATTGACCAAAATTGTGCCCAAATTTCCAGCCCAAATTCATATCACTTTGGTGCTCCAAAAAAAAGAAAAAAATGTAACCCGAGAACTTTTCTTAAATTATCCAAATACTAGTTAAACCCTAGGCTTCGCACTGAAGCAAAGAAAACTTTTCTCTGAAAGAAAACACCTTTTTCTCAGGCCTCAACTAATTTCCACAAATATTTCAGGGTCAACAGGTGGCCAAGTACACAGTCTAACGTGACCAAGTACACAGTAAGGCAGGCACCGTGAACAAGAACCACAGAAACACTCAGACAACACAAGCAGATATGCGAGACTTCAGGAGGTAGAATTCACACAACAAAACCAGGAGAAAAAATATTGACTATTTTTAAAGAAATAAAAATAATAATCTGCAGGGAACAGGAGACTTTAAAAAGTGACTGTGTGTGGTGTCCCTGAGATCGCCCTGGCACGCATTTTGCTAGAAGGGCTTCCAGGACTCAGCATACAATCACAGTGAAGACTGATCACAGTGAAAAGATAAAAAGCACTCAGCATATGGGGGAAAGAAAAAAAGGCTGGGAGAAATGTGTTGAGTTTCAGGAAGATTTTTTCTATTGTGTGATAATTTTAACATTAAAAAATCATTACAAGCATACTAATTAAGTTTTTAAAGATGACTCCAAGGTCAGAAGGACCCAGTGCTACAGGGAGGCTGGCAGATAGATCTAGAACATCACCTACCTCACCGCCATTAGCAGCCCCTAAGGAAACATGTAATTTCAGTAAACGCAAGGCAGGACCCCTAGTTTTCAGCAATATCGCCTACTCTAAAAACCCCCTGCAGCCTCCACTCTTTTAGAGAACAACCGCTATTTCACTGGCTCTTTGAAGCAAAAACAAGTCCAGTGGTTAACAAATATAATCATAATAAAAACCCTTCCTTGGGTTAAAAATTAAATGGCAAAATGACTGGAAGAGATTGCCCAAGCGGAAAGTCTGAGGGGCTCCAATCTAATGTAAACACTTCCTACCGCCTTATTCTTCTCCATGGCAATGATAGTCTAACACACTATTTTGTATTGGTTATGGTTATTGTGTTTCGGCTCAGGGCACAGCTTTTCAAAACAGTGTTGCCAAAAATGTGAGGGTCTGGAAACTTTCGGGGGAACGGACATTTTAGAGGGCTGTCCAACAGAAAAAGAAAAAAATGCGGAGAGAGGATGGGGAAGGGGAACCAGGTAGGTGTTTTAAAACCATTTTAAGGACTACAGAAAAGGGTTAAACTTATTAATAATTTATTTAGCTCCAGACTGCAGACCGCGGTAGGTATTACAGAGGAAGCAAGTCAAACTGACTGTCAAGAACTTGGTAGTAATTAAAGCCATCAGAAAACTGGCTGTGTTGGACAGGCTGGGCCCACCCAAAGGTGCGCCTGAAGTCTGGCGTTCATCTAAGGCAGGTCACCTGGCGGGATTCCAGGGCCTCCTGGTCACCGGTCAGCAGAGGTGTCTCGGGTTGATGACTGGGAATACACCGCCCAAGGAAAAAGGGTCTCTTCCTGAGGAATTGCACGGGGGAAATGGGCGTGCCCCTGACAGCCTGTCGTCCTTAAAAAAGGCGACAGGGGGAGAGGTTCCCGGTGTTGGCAGTGCCCCGCTAGGTATATGACGGCCCCTGTCCCCGGGCTTCTGTGCCTGGGAGACGGGTGGAGCGCTCACCCGGCCGCTCTCCTCCTCCCCTCCGGCCTCCCAGGTCGACCTCGCCGCCGGGTACCCGCGCGCTCTGGCCGCCGCTGCCCTGCCCTGGGTTCTCGCGGCGCATTTGGCGCTGGGGGCACGGGCGGCTGTGGGGGCGCACGGGCGCTGGGGCGGCGGCCGGGAGGAAGTGTGGGGCCTGCCCGGGCGCGTTAAGGAAGTTGCCCAAAATGAGGAAGCGCCGCGCGCTGGGCGGGTGAGGCGATTCCCGCGGCCGGCTCTGCTCCTCAGCCATCCTACCGACGCCCCGGCCCCGCGCCCGGCTCCCGGGGCACTTCGACCCCACGCCGCCCCGCCCTCGCCTTACCTGCGCAGGTAGGTGTGCGCGCGCTCTTCCCGCTCGGCCCGCGGGAACGCGGAGTCCCTGCGCTTCGGGGCTGGGGAGGCGGCGAGCGGAGAACGCGGCCCTGCGCCTCTTTGGCCGCCTTCTAGGTGTCCAGGCTCAACCCGGCAGGGACGCGGGGGGCCTTCGGCCTTTGGGAAAGGAGGGGAAATTGATGACATCGTTCGAATAGAAGCAGGTAGGTGGTGCCAGCTTTTCACCTAAACCCAGAGCCTCACGGGGTCCGACTCCTGTACTAGGTGCCAGGCCTGGGCCCGGGGGTCAGTGCGGGGGCCCCGGACCCCAGGTGCCCTGGCCGCGCCGACAGTGTGGAAGCGGCGGGTCCTGGGAAACAGGAGTTGGAGTCCGCAGGCACGGGGAACTCCAAAATATGAAATTTTCGTTCGTCCATTTACATGAATGCCCTGGAAAATTCCACTGTATTTATCGAAGTGACTCAATGTACAAATGTTCGTGTGCCTGCGGAGGTTTTATATATACTACATTTCGTATACTACAGAAAGAAAGAGCAGTTGCATCAACACATGAAACTTTCTTAACTACTACCAAAATTTAGCATGATTGCTCCTTTTACGACACGTTTTCATGGTAAAGTAACTTAATTAGCCAATGAATGACTTGGAGCGCAGGGTAGTTTTATGTAGTAAAATGCAAATTTTAAGTGTTGTTTGTTTGTTTTTTTGTCAATATGGTTTAAAATATTAAACCCACCTAAAAACTATACAATGGCGATTCTTTTTTTCGTTTGTTTGAATGTTGAAGTATTAGAAAGGCTTCATTGGAGAAGTTAGAGTTTAAATCGTTCTAAGTTGGAAACTGTTGCAGATTAATGAGTTTGCCTGACTCGCCAAAGATTTCATTGAAACCAAGTAGTACTATTAGTGGAGGAATTGGTCTTGCTCTTAAACTCTCAGAACATTTCAGCGTGAAGTTGAAAGAGTTGGAGTTGTCCCACATTTGAATCTTTGTACTAAATAATAATAATAATAACAATAATAAATAATAATCGTGATGATGGAGAATTTCCAGAAGAAATGGAATTGACTCGTATCTGACTTCTTTGTTTTAGTAAGGACAAATTCATTGTTATTTCACAGGCAAGATTTCAGTTAAATGCAATTAAATTCATTAATGCCCCTCCCCACCAAAAGTCTGGATGGTGCATAGATATATGTATTTGTATTTGAACTAAAAGATTAAAACACTTGTAAAGTGTTAGGTGTTTTAAGTGAGAAATCTTGTCAGTTAAAATGATTTTATCAAATCATTTTGTTCTATCTACATCATACTTGTGATGTGTTTAGAGAAGTTTTGCAATAAAATAGAAATTGATTTGTATTCTCTATGTCTGTAATGCTTAGATGTAGAATTATATAGTCTTAACAAGAATGTTTCTAATGTTTTAAGCCAGGATGAAAATGAGGTGTGTACTTTAGGGCCTTACCTTTCCTGGGGGATGAAATTGGCAGGAAGATCATTTAATTGGTAGGTTTGGACTTCAGAAATAGCTCACCTTAGCTTTCCTTCAGCTCATATTTAATATTCTGAGTGCAGGTCTGATTTCTCTGTTTTTAACCCAGACTTCTTAGTAGGACACCACTTAGGCAGCGCACTGCATGTTCGTGATTGTTTAAAACCCTTGTGCTCAGATATGTTTTGGAATGCAGGATTTTTCACAATTTAGAATTCAAAGTTAGAATTTTAGCATTGAGAAAGACATTTCTCAGAATTTAGACGGGTATGTATGCACACTGACACCGTATGGTAGGTACCACTCCGATACAACCTCCTGTAAAGGCACACGTTAATGTTTGTGCATTGACACTGTGAACAGCCTTACTACGTGGAATAAATAAAGACTGTAATTAGCTGTGTGTCAGTTTAGGGCAGGCTTGTCTCTAAATGAGAGTCCCTAAAACTTACCAAAAAAAACCTGTTTTTCAGAGTATTTTGGAGTTGGACTAAAGAACTGAGTCTGTGAGACTCCATCAAGCTACTGTTTGCTTTTGAAAACACATTGCTTTTCTAGTGCCCAATAACTCACACTTTTCAGTAATTAGATAGGCAATTCCCTTGTTGTCAGGGAGTCTGAAATAGCAGAACTTCACTGAATTTTCAGTGATAACCATCAAAATATAAATCCTGCAAGTAAGAATAGGATGTTTCATCCTTACTGATGTACTTTCAAACAGCAGATTTTCTGACAGTCTAGGATTGTAGAGCAAGAACACAGTGGTTACTCAAGGAAAGGGTACTATCACCGTTTCCAACTGCAGTATGTGCTTGGAAGAAATGTCTCCTGTTCACTGTGCAGCTGGCTCTGTTTTCTGTGCCTAAGGAATGGCAGGACACTCCAATCTGACCTCATTTTTGCTGAGAAAGCTTTCACTGTAACAGATTCTTTTCCAACTAACTCATCTTCTCTCCCCTGCCCCTCATTTGCAAGTTTTAACATTTTCTTCCACTTCTGGATTGGTTTAGCTATAAATGAGTGAAGAAAAAATTAGGAATTTAGGCGTTTGGGGAGAATTTTTTTAAATGTCTGCATACTGAACTTTTTTTTCTTTAAAAGCAATTAAAATCAAAAGGCAGAATCTTAAAGAGAGATTGGAATTAAATTGCCTGATTTAATTATGTCCTATCATCTTACTCTTCTACTTTGATTTGAACAGGTTTGTTCCTTTTCACGTGGAAAAGAGTTAAAAAAAATTTTTTTTAACTGAGGAATTGTGGGAAAATTAAAAAAAAAATAGGCTAAATTTTAAAGGAAAAAAAAATCATCCATTTTGACACTATATTACCAGGGAAATTTTCTATTAGCTTATAAGTTTGTCTGACAGTTATTTTGCATCATTTTGACTTTTTTTTGCCCTGCCCTTAAGAAGTAATTATGTAAGTTTTGCCATGTGACTCTTGAAAGGTGGTTGAATTGGAATCCTTAAGTATAATCAGATTTAGTCAAGGCCATAGATACCAATAGAAAGAAGAACATTTAGTATGTGTTACAGTAGATTTAATATATCACAATTGACCCCCTCTTGATTCTTCTATTCTTGGAAAAACCGTGTATTTATTTCTGGAGGACACCAAAGGCTGACGATGAGAGGAGGAAGAAGGTAGGAATGATTTAGAGTACTGGTGATGCCACGATGACCATGGAGGGTGTACTGAAAGCTTGTGTGATGGGCAGTGCCTGGTGAGCACCGTTCTGTCTTCTGGGGTAGCTAGCTAGCTCTGACACTGGAGTCCTTGCTTCTGAAGCTGGTGGCAGTACCGCTCTCTGCTGTGCTGGAGCACTAGAGGGGAGTATGGACACAGGAGCATGCTGGCCGTCCAGACTGGCATGCTGAGTGTGAGAAGTGTGGTATGAGGCAGCTGAGCAGGCAGTAGGCCCTACGAGGAAAGCAGGCTGGTGTGAGGGTAGGTGAGGCCCAGGCCTGGATGGGTCAATAGAAGAGGCCCTTAGGGCAACAGCGTTTCAGGAAAAGCCACAGTTTAAGTATTGGTTTGTTTTGTTATACTCTGCATGGCATTTGATGTCCAACACAGGACATTCTGTTTGTCTTAATTGATAAATCTTCATTCTGTCTTGCCAGTCTGATAATTTATTAAATCTATCCATTTCTATCGAGTTGTCATGGAAATGTTTTGGTGTGACTAGAGTTCATTTTTCTTTTTTAAAATTTTAATTTGTGACAATACTTTCCCATCCTCTACTACTGCTCCCTAAAAGCATCCATTTTGTATTTTTATAACTATTTTTTCTAGAATTCTCTCCCTTTATTTTCTTATAATGTGCTTATTTGCGTACGTTTTGGGTGATCACATGTAGACAGTGCCTGCGGACTTCCTACTGTGAGAAGCGAGCACGCGGCCGTCCTGTATGCCCACCGCCCGGGATAACCGCCCTAGAATTAGGGTTAAGGTGCTACTTGGTGTTCACTTCATTGTGATGAAGTTTACTGCTAAAGGAAGGCGTATGATACAGTTTCATTTTCTTTCTCAGACCCCTTGCTGCTCTTCCTGGAGTAAACTCTCATTCTGGTTTGGGGTTTTTTCAGTGGGCTCAGTGCCTATTACAATTTTCTCCCCGACTCTCTGACACTAAGCTAAAACCCTTATTGACTCAGTTTCCCGCTGAGTCAAACATACCACGCAATCTATCGGTTCCACTTTTCTTTCTTTGTTTCTGGAACCTTCTGTCTTCTTGCTCCGGTCTGACAGTTTCTCTTCCGTCTTGCTACACAGATACTAATAACTGAAGCATATTTTTGGGAATTGGTTGACTAAATACATTTCCTACAAATTGACCCTTTGTCTTATCCTTTGAGGTCTTGACATACCTCTTACTAACATTCACGTACATTTTATCTATTATAAATCCATTGTCATAATTGTTGAAAACACTTCCCCAGACTTGCTATTTCCAGGGTTATTTATTTGTAGAATAGAACTTTTGTAATTTCTTCCAACAGGACATATTCTGAATCATACTTAGTGAAAGATTATTTTTAACTCCAGTTTAGCAGTTGGCATCTCCACTTAAAATCAATCTCAGTGTCACCTTTGTGTTTGATGTGACACTGATGTCTTATGATCTGATTGATGGGAACCTGTACTTCCCCAGGAATGTTGGGTCGGAGTCCGGAGCTTTCATCACATGGCTGGCCTGGATGTCCTTGATTCCTGGAGTGGCTCAGTTTGATTTTAAATGGTATCCTGGGGAGCTTTCCTTGCTCAAGTAAGTGAAATGCTGGATGGAATCAAGTTGCGTAAGCAGGAGTATGCAGTGGGATTCTTCAGAACTGCTGTGCAGCTGATGTGCATGGAGGGGCTTGTGTCAGCCTGTTCTCATGCCTCCATGGCCATGGGGCATGGTTTTTGGAGCATGTAGGGAACAGGAGCGCCTGAAGTCCGCTTTCGGAAACACTGGGTGATCTTCTGCTGCCCCTTTACAAGATTCTCAGTCTTTGCATGTGTGGAGGTAGAAAAACTGGTAGATTTCATCTTAAATGCTAAGAATATTTTAATCATTTGATTGCTATACTGCCTCAAAGTCACATTTACTAAATATTTTTATCAACATGGTTGAGAGTTGAGGTCTGAGGTCCCACGGAGTTTAAATCCCATTCTGTGTTTTTAAGCTACTCTTTCAGTCTTCGTAGATGGGTTCACAGCGGGTTTTATTGCGATACACAATAGAGACCATGAGTGCAGTGCCGACCCGTACCTGGCCTGTGGTTAGAACTGACATAACTGTCACGGCCTCTCGGTGGGAGTCTGCCCTGCAGTCTTAGATGGAGGCTAGTAATACATCCCCGAACAGGTCACAGCTGAGTAAGAACTGTTTCTCAAGTAGTTTCTCTGACCTCCTAGGTAGGAGAACATCATTTTCTTTTTGAAAAGTGTTAAATTGCTTAACTGATGCACAAATTCAGATCCATTTGTGAGGAAAGAATTCAGGTAGGACAGGCAGCACTAACACCCTTCTTGACCGCTGCCCTCAGCCCCACTCACGCCCACTGTGGGAGGGCAGTTGGGCGAGTTTTCTTCCGCCTTATTCATCCTGTGTATATCTGTATGTATCTTCAGAAGATATGATTTGGTGTGTGTGTGTTCTTAATACTAATATCATTCTGCAACTTTCTTTTTTTAGTAACGACAGCAACATGCCAGGGCCGGGGAAGCCCTTCCTAGTCATGGTCGTTGTGTTTTATTCCACAGAGTGGAAAGTATCATTTATTGACGGACACCTTCCCCTAAGTTTTGATATTATAAACAGAGCTGCAGTGAATGGCCTTCTTCATTCTTTCCCTCTCTTTGCCCTTTGCGTTGTGTTGCATGAAACCATCAGGTTAATCTTCATCTCCAGCAAGAGCGTCAGCCCTGGCTATCCTGCCATTCAGTCCATCTGGGGAGTCTCACATTGTAGCAAGCAGGTGCTTCATTTCCAAGGAATGTAGCTCATTCTTTATTTTTTAACAATTCATTAGACTCTTGGCTTTTATTACAGTTGGTTCTGTCTGTTACACTTGGTTCCAGTTTGGACATTCTCTTCCTGCTCCCTGACCGGTCTTCTTGGCATCAGCTCTGCTACTTATTCGATGTCTTTCCTTCACGGGGTTAGCTTCCGTTGTGTGCTTGGTATTTCTAGGTGTTTTATCCCACCCCAGGGCTGGTCTTCCTTTTTTTTTTTTTTTTTTGAGGTACCCTAGGAGTTAGATTTTTAAGGCTGAATTTGTTGTGTGGCCCTCTTGTAGCCTGTCCCCTGTGAGATAGGAGGTGGGTGAGATGTGCACTGGGCAGGTGAGCCAGTAACCAATGTGTGGGTGCTGGGGCCCTGTTCTTCACAGAACTGGTCATGCCCTACCTCTCCATATGAATGTCTTCCCTGCAGAGGGACTTCTGTTGCTCTTTGGGGTGCCCACAGCTAAGGGTTTGGAGAGAGCTTGGCTGCTCCTACCCTGCCCTGCCCTACTTCACCCCAGGGTTCTGTCATTTCCAAGGCTTCTCTCACCTTCACAGCTATCCCCTCTGCCTGCACTTCTGCTGTGGTTTCCCTCTTCAGTTTGAGCCCATCTTGCTTTGCATCTTTCAAGGATCACGATAGTTCCCAGTATACTAGTGATATGCTTCCTTTGCTTCCCAGAGTGGTTATGGATTTATATTCTGTGTTATTGTTTTTAATACTGTTTCTTTCCTTTCTCTGCATTTATAGCTGCTGCATAGGCTTGAAGCGGAAGTCCACCACTTCCTTTTTTTTTTTTTTTTTTTTTTTTTAGCAACACCAATCAGCTGATGGTCTTTGCTGTGTGGAGGAAGTGACAGCGAGGTGGAGGGAGAGAAGCTCACTAGAGCAGGGGCAGATCCCAGAACTGGAGCTTCTCTGGTCTTCTCTGTTGCTCTGGGAGCTGGGCCAGCCATCCTGTAGCTCAGGCAGATAGTGTGTCCAAGGAGAGGATGGCATTTTTAGGAAATCTACTGATTTTTAGGAAATCACCAGTCTAAAATTTCTTAGCAGCATGTTTAATGATGCATGGAATGTTAGAGATGACAGGGATCTAGAGACCATCTAATCCAACCTGCTGAAAAGCTGTGAGACCCAGAAAGGTAAAATGACTTGTCCAACCACTAAGTGATGTTGATGGGATTCGAGGCCTTAGAGGTAGGTATTTCTAATCCAGAACCAGAATCTGTGTCCACTGCTCTGATAAAGAGTAGAAAAAAGGATCTGCCGTTGTGCCTAGTGGTAAGAAGATGTAGATTCAAGTCATATCAGTGGACACGAGGAAGCCTGAGAAGGCAACACAAGGCCATAAACTCAGTTTGACATGTTGATTTCACACTTTTCCCAGCAGTTATAGAAAACATTATTATCGTTATAGCTTTGTCTTGAGAAATTAAGCAAATTCAATAGCAACTGGACAAAAAGTCCTGAATCAATGCGAGGTTACTATGCAGACTTGTGATGCTTGTGCAGGTCTCTCTTCAGCACAGATTAAGCTGACTTGCAAATGCCACCCAGAGTGACCTAGAACATGGTGGGAAGCTCATGTAAGAGGAGGCGCCAGCCGAAGTGTTGTGCACAGATGGTTATGGAACATTGTGTATGTAAACACCAAACAAAACGAAGCAAGTTAACTTGCTTGGGATATAATTTTTTCCACTTTTGATTGACAAAAAAAAATTTAGAGGAACTTGTGAGAAGACCCAGAGAAAAAATGGTGATGGGTGAGACAAATTCCACAAGATCTTAAGGCAAAGCAACAATGGAGAGTGGACCAAGAGACACAAATGACATGTGGAAATGAGATTAAGGCAAGGATGGCATTTCCTATCGGTCAGGGAAGGGAGCATGGGTTATTCATTAGTGGTCTTGGGAAACCTGGCTAATCATTTGGGAAAAACGGGAAAAAGAAAACTTTGCTTTTTATACCAAAGTAAGTTCCAGAATGAACAAAGAATAACAGCGAAATCATAAAAGTACTCAAAGAAAACTTAGGTGAGTTTTTAAATAATTGTGGGGTGAAGAAGAAAATATGAAACCATAATAGAAAAAGAGTGATGACTATGATTTCCTAAAATTGTAAACAAGTCCCCATATAATGAAAGTATATATAAATAAGTGGGGGGAAAACCTGTAATATATATTGATTTTCAGTGCCTGTGGTAAAGTACCAATAGACTTAATACGCAATGAGTTCTTTCTATGTGAGAAGAATAAACACAGCCCAATAGAAAAATAAATTGAGGACGCTGATAAGCAGGTAGAACTGCAGGAGAACCCAAAGTGCAGGAATATGTGCTGCTTCTCTGCAGTTTAAGAGGTTGCTGTGTGACGAGGTGTGGGGACAAAGGACACTCACAGGTGGGTGATGGCACTGCCCTTGGTCAAATCTTCTGAAATTTAAAATGCACATGTGCTTTGACTCAACAGTTTCACTCTTAGGAGCTTATTACACACATATATTGATAAAAATGGAGAAATATAGGCATACAGTAATTCATTTCAACATTTTATTTTGCAATAGCAAAAAAAAAAAAAAAAGGAAGGAAGGAAGAAATACATACCAGTAGGAATCCCATGTGGTCTTTTTGAAAGTGTGGAGTCTTTGTAGATGAAAATATAAAGATGTCCAAATTATGTTCAGTTAAAAAGCAAGGTATAATGTGTTTTTTAAACACATATGTGCACTTGATGTCAGCTACATTGGATTGTTATTTACTTTGTGTGGATGCAAGTCAGCTTGTACAAGTGTGTATGTGTGTGTGTGTGTGTGTGTGTGTGTGTGTGTGTGTGTGAGAGAGAGAGAGAGAGAGAGAGAGAGAGAGAGAGAGAGAGAGACAGAGACAGAGACAGAGAGAATATATGGAGAGCCGTTTAGAAGCAAAGACACCAAACTGTGAGCAGCAGTTATCTGGGAAGGGCAGTGGGATCAGTTGGGAGAAAAGGGAAAAGGGTGAAATATACATTTTTACTCTGCACACAGACGTTTGCTGTACTCATAACAAAATAAGGTTTGCTTGGGGCCAGGGGGAGTGAATAGGATGAAACCGGGAACAGAACTAATTCAGAACAAAGCATCTGTCATGGCTTTTTGGGAAAAATAGAAAAAAGAAAACTTTGCTTTTTATACCAAAGTAAGTTCCAGAATGAACAAAGAATAACAGCGAAATCATAAAAGTACTCAAAGAAAACTTAGGTGAGTTTTTAAATAATTGTGGGGTGAAGAAGAAAATATGAAACCATAATAGAAAAAGAATGATGACTATGATTTCCTAAAATTGTAAACAAGTCCCCATACAATGAAAGTATATATAAATAAGTGGGGGAAATTCTGTCTCTGGGACCATTCTGTCTCCAGGTGAGGAGTTAGGCTTAGAGAAAGTGGGTGGCTTGTACAGAGTTGTACAGCCAAGTTTCTCCAGCTTGCCTGCACACAGCCGTAACCCATGCGTATCTCACCCACTGGTGCCCAGGCCACCTCCCAGGATTCTGATGTGGTCTGCATGTGGCCTGCCTCTGGACTTGAATTATTAAGGCCTCCCACTACCGCTCCCACCAAGTGCAGCTGCCACAGCCAGGAATCACTGGTTTAGAACTGGTTAGTAGGACTTTATAGCATGCAAGTTCATCTTTAAAGCCTAACAAAGTTTCCACCAAATTTGAATTTATTGGTATGCTGGGTATAGTGGCAGCTGTGTGTACCTTTCATTGCAAAGACTCTGGATGTGTTAGATGTTAGAGTAGTATGTCCTCGTGTGTGTGAGAGAGTGAAAAGAAAACCTAGAACTTCTACATTTGGCCCAAGTAGGAGAAACATCTGGAAGAGAAAGGTATCTGGACCACACAGCCTGTTTTCGGGGTGACTGTGGAGGGCGCCCTAGGTCCAGATACAGGCTCATCATGTTGGTCCCAGGGGGTGCTGTGTGCTGCTCCACCTCTGACACCTGGCCCAGGTGAGGACAGAAGGCCTTTCCCCAGCTTCTCTGCCAAGGATCTAGTACTGTGCTGTTCAGTACGTCATCAACAGCCCCGTGTAGCCATTGACATTCAAGTACTTAAAATTAAATAACATTTAAAATTCAATCCATTCTTAGTCATGCTTGCCACATTTTGAGGGCAGCGGCCCCATGTGGCTAGTGGCTCTGTGAGGGGCAGAGTAGAGCAAGCATTTCGGTCACTGCCACCCAGTCTGCGGGACACATGCAGAGTGCCATGCTTTAGCCGAGCCACACACAGCCCTTCCTGGAGAGCCAGGGGGCACTGGGACTTTTACCTCCTCCCACCTTTCCTAGCTTAATGCCACTGGGCATGGTGATTGCATCGTAATGCTTGCCACTTGTCCACGTGTGGACCCTGCGTGCCTCCTGTTTTTTTGAGGGGACCTGACTATGGTCAACGATGGTAGTACCAGGAAATTCAGGTCATGCCCACAGGCTCTGGCCTGGCCCTTTCATCCTCAACACAGGGACAGTCTCCTACTCAACACAACAGCCACACATGGCTGGTGATGACGTACTCAACAGCCCCACACACACACACACAGCCCCCATCACAGCCTGTCTCTGACAGGTTACATGAGTCCCACAGGAGCTGAAATGGCTCCCAGTTCTGGCCCTGGAGCAGTGTAAGGGGCGCCCAGCCTTGGAGGACACCAATTCATGAATCCTTACAGTGTGTTAGCACACTTGGTTCATATGGTTTCTGAAAGAATAAACTGGGTTTCTGTTCCAGAGGATTTAGAGGTAATGGAGAAAATCTTAGTACTTACTAATTTCTCTGCAGGAAAAAAAGTCCAACATTATTTTCTCAAAATATTTGTGATGTAATGCTCTGTCCATTTAAAAGGAAGACTTGAAGAGGGAACGTTTGCCTCATTCCAGTGAGGTGAGGAAAGCGTGATGCTTATTGCTTGACCATGTCTATTCTTTCAAACAAAAGAGAACAAGACTTTCATTTCTGGGAATGTGCCCTTTGTGCTCATTTGAGACCCTGAGAGCAGCAAAAAAATCGGAGGCGGTGGGCAGGCAGGTGCACGTGTGGGGTGGCACCCGGGAGCCTGAGGCCAGCTGAGGTGACGCCGGTGGGGCAGGCCCACCAGCTGGGAATCGGCCGCTGTCCCCTAGGCTGAAGCCCTGGCTCCTCCTCATTCTGGGCAGCGGGTGACAGAGGCGCAGTTTGCCTGTCTCTGGAATTCCGGTGCGGCTCAGTTTGAGCAAAGATAAAATACCACAAGACAAGCTGCTTAGGAGGGTTGCGAATTATAGGACTTCCTTTCATGATTCAGCCACACATCAGGAAGTGGAGCAACACATGTGCTCTTCCTAAAGTCAGCTTCAGGCCCCAGCCTGCCTGTATGCGCTGTCGACAGAAGGACACGGCAAAAACCTTTACCTGAATTACTGCGTTAGCAGAATCTAGATGTCTAAAAATTAATGTGTATATTGGGGGCGGGGGTTGGGGTTAACTGAGAGTGTTTTCTTGAATGATGGCTTTAATGTTACTTCTTTCAAATTCTTCATTCCTCTCTGCCATGGCCCCCTCAGTTGCTACCACTCACGGTGCTGCCTACGTCAGCGGCCAGCTGTGTTTGGGTCAGTTTTGAGCCCCTGGACCCTCACTAGAGAAGTGGTCCTGCTAGAGCAGGGGTTCTGCATCGGGGCTGCAGGTGAGCATCACCTGGAAAGTTTTACACATGTTGAGGTCTGGGCCCACCCCTGAAGGTTCGGAGTAAGTTTGGGCTAGGACCCTGTCACCAGTACTTAAAAAAAAAGCACCCAGGTGTTTCTAACCTGCAGCCAGGGTGGAGAGTCACTGTTCTGGTCTAGAGCTTTCCTTTGTTTTGTTGTGAATGGAGCTTACTGATGATGAAAGCAGTCACTCTTACATTTTTATGTGCAGAGGAAACAGCAGGGGTGGCTGCCAGGCCCAGGGGTCAGTGTTTACGAAGCACCTGCAGGATTTTGAAGCTGGTATCCAGGGGATGTGATAACCCTGCTCTGGCCTGGTTCTTGGTAGAGCATCAGAACCTTCCCAGCTTCCGCAGTTGTTTAAGTCAGCGTGCTGAAATTGCGCGGCTTATGGCCAGCCCTGAGCCCAGCTGGACCATTTTTCTCTGGGCTGGACATGCTTGCCACCTCTGAGGACGTCACTCATCTCTCTGCTGGCTTGGAGTGTGGCCAAGGAGAAGAAGGCCCAGTGATTTATAAGGGAATCCAGGAGAAAAGTGCTCTCTTATTTCTGGACATTTGCTTTAATTATAACATATGTGCTACTATGTGCTATAACATATAACATATGTGCTATAACATATGTGCTTTAATTGAACATATGTGCTACTCCCTTATTTAAATTCTTGACTTCAGGGACATGCATCTTGCGTACTTTGGATCTCCTTTGTCCTAGTATTTTTCCATTGAATTCTTTCACTCTTTGTTAATTCCATTCCATTTTTCTCAAGCTACTCCATGCTGTCCACTATGTTCTTTAAACTTTAATGTCTGTTCTCTTTGTGCTGTTGAAATAACACCATCATTTCTTTCTACTTTGTCCCTGATCTCTGCCAGCTTATTTCTGATTACTTTTCTTGCCTTTCCATCTCATCCCTTAACTTGTGTATCTCTGGTTTGAGCTGTTGTTTTAACAAAGTGACTGTTTTCTTAACTTCTTTGATTTCATGGCTATATGCATAGTCTTGATTCCATCTGCCCTTTGGGACAGTTTTCTGGGCATTGGGGCCAATGTTCTTTATGTACCATATGTTTCTCCTATTGATTCTCTCCTTTTGTTCTTTTAGTGTAATTGCATACACCCGGGATAGGTTCTTTACCTTGGAAATGAATCATGTTAGGGAGCCGCCCAAGATGTGTTCCAGCCTAACAGAGTGGTTTCCTCATTCTCAGTAATGCTGTGTGTGTGTGTGTGTGTGTGAGAGAGAGAGAGAGAGAGAGAGAGAGAGAGAGAGAGAGAGAGAGAGAGAGAGAGAGAAAGAGAGAATATTAGTTTAATATTTTTTCTTCCCAGGAAGACTGCTGGCCATTCCAAATCTCTTCACCCTCAAAATACTGGCTCCCCCTGCCATGTGGAACCCCAGCTCTGTAGGCTTTGTCTGAGGGCTGCGGCTGCCCTCCTTCCTTGACCATCTTCCCTAAGGGTCTTCGTGCTCCCAGGTCCACCCTTTGCTGCATTTGGCTTCATTCATCTCAGGTGGTTGATTGGAGTGTTAGATGTCTACTAGTCCCAAGGAATTTCTCTTTTCTTATTTTTGTAGTGGATGATTTCAGAGAGAATGGGGTTGTGAAATCTTTACTCTGTCAACACCCAAGCTATCTGATATTTTGGTATTTGTCTTATAGAGTAACTTAGAGTCTGGTATTTTTGTTGAACGACTAAGTTTCCACAGGAACAGTTCAGAACAAACAAACACAAAACCACTTCAAAATGGCCAGAAAAACTCATGTGGTGCTTGGCTTCTGTCAGCCTCTCTGATCAGCATGGCCAACCAGGGCCATGGTGTTGTCTGGTTCTCTGGGCTGTTCAGCACGTTGATGTAGAGGCCACCCCCTGCAGCCAGGGCAGTGCCAGGTGCTGGAGCATAACAGGAGCCAAGTCACTTCCCTGCACCCCAGCTGTTTACAGTCAGATTGAAAGAAAGGTAGCAGCCAAGCACCAGGCCTAGATCAGATGTAACTGCATTTATTCTTCACAACAACAAGCTTTAAAAAAAATTTTTTTTTTGAAATACTGGAAAGAGAGAAACCACTCATAATTAGTAAATGTTGCATTTTAACATTTTGCCCTTATTTCTCCTAGAAGAAAAACAATCCAAATAAAGTAGAAGCTGTACCCTTTTTATAGAGAGTAACTTACCAAGGCTGGGGAGCTGGTGAGCAGCGGGGCTGAAGTTTACTCTCAGGCACCCTGACCCTAACTCTAACCAGGACCCTTTGGGTGCAAAGGCTATGGATTCACTAACAAATCAGACCTGTGTTTCTGAGGGTGCCCAGAAGCATTTTGTTAGAGAGCCAAACAAACAGAGGGAGATAGGTTATCAGGAGCTGTGGATAATTGAGATTCAAATTTTCCAAAATGCGTATCTATTCACCCTTGTAATGATTTTTCAAATAACTTGTACTTTCCCATCCTGTTTGTTTGTGATGAACATGGCCCCATGTGAATATTCTAGAAGTCATTCAAAATGGGTAAAGAATGACCCTAAGACCTACATTTAGCATTCTTAGGTAAGATAAGTGCAGTCAGTTCTCATTATTTGCAGGCTTTGTGTAGTGATTTCGCCTGCTTGCTAAAACTGATTTGTGACTGCAGCCCCAGTACTCGAGTGGTCAGGTGGCCCTTTGTGCACCTGCCAGAGCAGCACAACGTCCCATCACCTGCTGTTCACGCCCCTGGCTGAGGAGGAACAGGCCGGCTCGCCCATGTGTCCTTTTCAGGTCAATCGAGTGCCACGTTTTCAAATTTTTGTTGGTGTTTTGCTATTTAAAATTGGCTACAAACATAGGACAAAGTGCTGTTCAGGGTTCCTAAGGGAGGAAGGCTGTAATGTGCCTTGTGCAGAAAATAGACATGTGTTAGATGAGCTTCATTCAGGCATGAGTTACAGCACTGTTGGCCATGAGTTCAATGTCAATTAATGAACAATATATATTAAATATGATGTCTTTAAACAGAAACAATGTTATGTATTGATTGGTTGATGAAATATTGGAACCAGAGGCTCTTGGAAACCTAAGCCTATGTTTCCCCAAGAAGCAATGTTTCAGTATTTACTAATTCAGTGTTCATGACAGTGTTATAGGACATACTTATCACAAATAATGAGAATTGACTGTATTTTTTTCTTTCTTGTACAAAGCAGGAAAATAATTTTTAAAACCAAGTTAGTTTGACTGTTTTTACAAGAGACATATGACTTTGAAACAAATGAACGTTTAAATAATACAGTGCAAATCCTTACCCTCGCATTTCGTGTTTGTTAAATTGGCAGATTTTTCTTGAGCTCTACTTTGTGCCTGGCGTTGTTCTGGTACCAGCAGGACATCAGTGAGCAGGTGCAGAGGTCAGATCGCAAGCATCAGGATTAAAAGTAGTGTCATCACTTGATATTTCTGTTTAATTGTGGTAGCAAGCCCAATGAGTTCTCAAAACAAGAATCTTAATTTGCACACAAGTGGTTTTCTCGTGAAAGAATAATTTTTCATAGCCAGTATTTCTAAATAAATATCTTTCTCATCAGCAGAGACTAATTTCATGGCAGGTGGAGACTGACGATGATGTAATATAACACCCACCCCAGGAGGCCCCTTAGCTCACAGTGTTCAGACCCACAGGTCATGTTGGACCGGCTGGCTCTGACGGCTGCTGGGCAGAGGCCCCTGCTGCACAACAGGGAGACAGCAGGCATTGCCTTCGGTGTATCTTCACTGCATCAGACAGCACAGGTGCAAGGGGGCAGGTGCACACCTGGAGCATGCCCAGAAAACTAGCTATCCCTTTGAACAACACTTGAGGCAGAGCTCTCAGGTCCCCACCAGAAATAAGTCCCAAGCTTTCGTTTTTATCAGGTGTTTGTAGCTCCTCCACTCCAGATGCAGTTTATACATGAGGCGTCACTGTTACCATGCACAGTACTGCCTGGCAGGGGGCGGTGGCAGATGGCCAGCAGGCGGGGAGGGCATCCTGTCGTGGGCCAGGCAGTGCCTGCTCCTGCTGTGGAAATACTGAGCACAGGCCATTCCTGTGATGCAGCACTATGCCTCGTGGAGGGTCAAGTGCTGGTCATTTGAGCAGTTGGAGGTTTTAGTGAGCAAAATACTTTGGGTAATGCCACAACAGAATTTTTTGTTGAAGGTTCTGTGTTTTCAAAGTTTCTTATACACTATTCTTTGATGCTCTTCGTCACTCAGTGTGCTTGGAGGGGCTTTGGGTCTAGGGTGCTGCGTTTACCCCCACTTTTCCAGGGAGATCCATGAAGCACAGAGTGCCTTTATCACTCATTGTGCCCAGCTGCCCACAGTAGATGTGCCCGTGGCCTCACTTTGGGGCCCTCGTGCAGTCAAAGTGGTGGCCAATGGGGACATGCTCTAAACCTGCCATTAAAGCGCATATTATGCAGGGTGAGTTTTATGCTTTGTTTTTATATTTTTGCATGAAAAAAACTTAGGTTTCTTGTAATGAGTATTTTCTAAGACGCAAGCACATAGAATAGTGCAACAGCCATGCATATAGTCATGACACGTGGTGGTAATATTTTGCCTTTTTTTGTGTGTGGACAGTGTGTAAAGTAAACTACAGAGATCATAAAGTTTCACCCCCTAAACATTTCACTACACCTCTCCTTAAAAAGACTTTATAATAATACAGTTACCCCTCCTGACACAATTAGCATTAGGAGAACATTTATGACAGGGTAGTCCCTGAGCCTGCTGTGGCAGCCGAAACTAGAGGCTGGTGAGGAATAATGTGTGGACTTGGCTTCCTGGGGTGAGTGGGAAAATCTACGTGAGGAGGTCTTTTCCAGCCCAAGAATGAGGTTGTGCACGGGATATCACCCTGCCTGTCACCGGGACACCCATCCTCACTGCCATCCCAGGGCACTTATGCTGGGAGCACGTCAGGTGGCATGGCCATAGAATACCACACCGCTCTTTGAGGTGGGTTTGACCATGATCCTCATTTTGCAGGTGAGGAAACTGAGGCTCAGCTGTATGGCTAAGAGCAGTGAAGCCAGTTTTTGTGCCCAGGGACTCTGCCTTGAGCTGGGACTCGTGACCATTCCACAGACCACCTCTCTATGACACACGAAGGCTTTCTGTCACTCCGTAAGACGGTTCCGCCTAAAATAAGGCATGGAAAATGCAGTTCACCCTTACGATGAAGGTGAAGAGAAGGGAACATTTCCTGCACAGCACAAGGTCCTGAACCTTGTAGAGTCATTGCAGTTTCCTTGGTGTAGACCTCCAAGTTTCTTAAAGGCTGTGCATAAGAAAAAGGAGGAAATGAGATGATAAGGCCCGTGATGTCTTTGTAATTTGGGACAAGGTTATGCTTTATTAATTAGCCTAGTAGAAAATAATACTAGATAGTAGTATCTAAATGGGACATACCAATGTTTGCTGACTGTATTGTATTGGGGGGAAGTGTGAAAAATATGTATTCTTTTCTGTCTGAATTTCAGACCTTCGTAAAAACAGGGACCTAATTATTTGAGGCAGAGGCAGTTTAGGACTACTCAGAGCTCCTGGGGAGAAAATACGGAAAGGGTGTGCACTGCATGTAAGAGAATGAGCTCAGGGACCCTGAGGGATGTGGGGCTCCCTAGTGACATGGAATGAAATAGGGTGGATTGGACCCGAGCACCTCTGGCTGCCTCAGACTTGAGATGAGCAAGGGAGGCTCCTGTCTGGATGCGACTGCAATCACCTCTCAATCACTGACTTACTCATTTATTACTCATTTGACAAATGTTTGTGGACCAGATAATCACATCTGAATTATTCAGTTATTCATACAGTTGACATGATTGTGGACCATCTATTATAGGACGATCACATTGGATCATTTATTCTTTCATCTGACAAATACTTATAGACCACCTATTATAAAGTAATCATCTAATTAGATGACCCTTAGCTACAGAGGAACAAGGATAAGAATTACAGCAGACTTCTCGTCACAATGCAAACCTGAATTGAGCAGTGAAAGATTTAAAGTGTTGAAGGATAAGAAAACACAAGCACCAACCCAGAATCTTATATCTAGTTAAATTATCCTTCAAAAGTGAGGAAAAAATAAAGACTTTCTTAGACAAACACTGAGAAAATTTATCACTAGCTGACTGGCCCTACGCAAAAATATTGAAAGAAGTTCTTCAGGCAGAAAGAAAATGGTACAGGTCTGAAACTTGGATACGTCTGAAGAAAGGAAGAGCATCAGAGAAGTGAAAAAAATGAAGGTAGATGAAACATTGTATTCTTAATTGATCTCTAAAGGTAACTACTTGTTTAAAGCAACAGTGTATTATAGCATATTGATAAGTTAAATGAATGGCAGGATTGTCCTAAAGGATGGGAAGAAGGAATTGGAAATACTCTTTTATGAGTTACCTGTACTTTATGTGAAGCAGTAGAGTGCTACTTGAAAATGGAATATAGATTTTAAAATATATGTTGTAAACTAAAGGGCAACCACAAACATTTTTTTAAAAGATATACTGAGAGTATATAAAATGGATCATATGAGATGCTTGATTAAAACCAGAGAAAGAACCAAAATGTCCTTCGATAGATGAATGGATAAAGAAGTTGTGGTATATACACACAATGGAATACTATTCGGCGGTAAGAAAAGATGATATAGGAACATTTGTGACAACATGGATGGATCTTGAGAGTATAATGCTAAGCGAAATAAGTCAGACAGAAAAAGCAGAAAACCATATGATTTCACTGATATGTGGTATATAAACCAAAAACAACAAAAGAACAAGACAAACAAATGAGAAACAAAAAGTCGTAGACACAGACAGTAGTTTAGTGGTTACCAGAGGGTAAGGGGGGTGGGGGGTGGGAGATGAGGGTAAGGGGGATCAAATATATGGTGATGGAAGGAGAACTGACTCTGGGTGATGAACACACAATGGGATTTATAGATGATGTAATACAGAATTGTACACCTGAAATCTATGTAATTTTACTAACAATTGTCACCCCAATAAATTAAAAAAAAAAAAAAAAAAAAAAAACAGAGAAAGAAGAAAAAGAGGAGAAAAAAGAAACAAAGAACAAATGCACTGAATAAAACACAATTACAAACATGGTAGATATTAATCTAACTAAATCAATAATCACTTTAAATGTAAATTAACTACACCAGTTAAAACACAGAGTTTGTCAAAGTGAATTAAAAAAAAACTAATAGTAAGACCTAACTATATGTTGTCTACAAGAAATCCACTTTAAATGTAAAGACACGTATAGATTAAAAGTAAGGGGATAGAGAGAGATATTCTATCGTAACACTAATCAAAAGAAAGATGGAGTAGCTATATTAGTTTTCACAAAGCAGACTTCAGAAAATGGAAGATTTTAAGAAATAAAAAAGGGTGTTGAATAACTATAGAAAGATCAATTATCCAAAAAGACATAATAATCTTAAATGTTTGTGCACATAACAGAAGGGCATAAAACACACAAGGCAAATACTGATAGAACCAAAAGGAGAATAGACAAAGGCACGATTGTGATTGGAGATTTGCATCACCCTCTGTCAGCAACTGATCGATTAAGTCGATGGAAAATCCGAGGGATGTAGGTGACCTGAGCGGCACTATCAGCTCACTTGATCCACTTGACACTTACAAAATATTCAACCCAATAACAGAAAAATACATATTCTTCTCAAGCTCACATGGAACATTTTTGGAAAGCATACATAAGTAAACTTAAATAAATAAAAGGTCACACAAATTATGTTCTCAGAACATAATGGAATTAAACTAGAAATCAGTAACAGGAAGATAGCTGTATGTACCCAAATATTTGGAAATTAAACAACATACTAATAATTACCCTGTGGATCAAAGAAGAAATCTAAAGAGAAATTTTAAAATATTTTGAACTGAATAAAAATGAAAATACAGCTTATCAAAATTTGTGGAATGCAGCAAAAGCAGTACTTAGAAGGAAATTTATAGCATATTAAATAAAAGGAAGAAATAAAACCAATAACCTGTGCTTCCACCTTAGAAAACTACAGAAAAAAAAAAAAGCAAATTGAGCCTAAAGCAAGAAGAAAAAATTATAGCAGATATCATTGAAATTGAAAATAGAAAAAAATTGAAAAAACGATTGGTGGCTTTTTGCGAAAATCAATAAAACCAATAAGCCTTTAGCCAAGGTAAACAAGAATAAAAAGAGAGAAGACACAAATTACCAGTATCAAAAATAGAAGAGAAGGGCCTGCCCGGTGGCTCAGGTGGTTAGAGCTCCAGGCTCCTAACTCCGAAGGCTGCTGGTTCGATTCCCACATGGGCCAGTGGGCTCTCAACCACAAGGTTGCCAGTTCGATTCCTCGAGTCCCTCAAGGGATGGTGGGCAGTGCCCCCTGCAACTAAGATTGAACACGGCACCTTAAGCTGAGCTGCTTCTGAGCTCCTGGATGGCTCAGTTGGTTGGAGTGCATCCTGTCAACCACAAGGTTGCCGGTTCGACTCCCGCAAGGGATGGTGAGCTGCACCCCCCGCAACTAAGACTGAAAGGACAACAACTTGACTTGGAAAAAAGTCCTGGAAGTACACACTGTTCCCCAATAAAGCCCTTTAAAAAAAAAAAAAAGAAAGAAATAGAAGAGAAGTCATCATTACTGATCCCATGGACATCAAAGGGACAATAGTGGAATACTTTGGACAATTCTGTCTCTCAAATGTGATAACTTAGGAGAAATACACTAATTCTTGAAAGAATAAAACCTCACAGAATGAAAAGCATCCTGAATAGCCCTGTCTTTTCAATTTAAATCAGTAACTAATACCCTCCACACCCCCAAAAGCACCATGCTTATCTGGTTTTGTTGGTGAATTATACCATACATTTAGGAGGCAATTATGCCAATTTTAAACAATTTTCTCTTCCAGAAAATAGAAGCAGAGGGAGGCAGACATCGGTATGAATTCACATTTACATGAATATAGACACAGATGGATATATAGAGAAATACTTTACGTGTGTACGTATACAGGTCAAGTACTGGCTCTGTCATCCTAGAGGGTCTAGAATCAATGACATCCTTGTAGTAACGAGCACACCTAGCACCCAGATCTTGGTTTCTAACACCACTCTTAATTAGAAGGATTGAGAAATGAGATATTCTAGGACTGGAGTATTTTGTAATCAAAATAAAGAAGTGCTCAAAACCTAAAACAAACCAACCCATGGTGGTGGCGGTGTATCAGAGGGACACAGATACAGCTGGAAGTGCTCTCAATGGCCAGGCTGGGACAAAAATATAAAGTACTATTGGATTATAACCTAATGTATAAAATAAATATCCTTGAATTCATACTTAATAAGCGATTGAATGAATAAATGGGGCAGAATAGACAACCCTGCTCCGCAGAAGAATTCCAAATAAGTTATGAGGACTCACCATTCTCAAGGAGTTGAAACATTCCTCTCCTCTCCTTAAGCGTAGGCTGCACAGAGTTTCTTCCTCACAGAGAGGCTGGGGTGGAAAGGGCACGACTTCCATGGGGGTGTGACTTTTCCATGGAAAAGCATGACAAGCACCACCTCTGCCAGACGTCAGAGAGGAGCATCAGCAGTAATAAGCCATGGTGACAGCATGCACCCATGGCTTGATGTAAGGAGACTGACACTCTACTTCCCTCGTCTTCCTCCCCAAAACACATAACTCCAGTCTAACTAGGAGAAAAACATTAGACAAACCCCAGTTGAGGGCATTCTACAAACTCCCTGACCAGTACTCTTCAAAACTGTCAAGGTCATCACAAACGAGGAAAGTCTAAGAATCTGTCCCAGCCAGTCGGTGCCTAAGGAGGCATAAAGCTGGTATTAGGGGAAGCTGTATATGGGTTATATGGAAGCCCTATACTATCTTTACAATTTTTCTGTAAATCTAAATATCTCACATTCTAAAATTAAAAGCTTACTTAAAGAGTGAGAGAGAGAGGGAGGGAGGGAGGGAGGGAGGGAGGGAGGGAGGGAGGGAGGGAGGGAGGGAGGGAGGGGGGAGAGAGAGAGAGAGAGAGAACCTCTGCTGGTGTTGGGGAGAGACATTCATTGAATAATCACACACATCTAAGTAAAGGTAAATTAAAATTAAGTAGAACTTTGGTCAGTACTGCAGAAGAAAGGCACAGGGAAGTTTGAGGGGGATGAGATGGTCTGGAAGTATCTGAGGATGATGTGCAAAGCCCAGTGGGAGCGAGATCTGAAGGTGGCAGCTATGCTGGGAGACGGGTGTGTTTTTCCTGATATCGGGGTGGACCGTGTGGATCTTTAGCAGAGAAATGGCGTGGTTGGGTTTTGTTTGAAGAGTGGACATGGTTGGAAGTTTGGAAGATAAGATGGATGGGACCCGGTGCGTTACTTCCAGGAATGTGGAGGCAGAGCTATCTAAGAGTACCTAGTTTTTTGTCTTGAACAGTTACCTGGATGGCATTCTTTGGCCAAAGTTCTCAAACACGAATTTGTGAAAACAGATTGCTGGGCCCCACTCCCAGAGCTTCTGACTCTGCAGGTCAGGGTGGGCCCTGAGAATTTCCATTTCTTGTACGTGTCCGGTGAAGCTGATGTAGCTGGTCCTGGGGCTGTGCACTGAGAACCACCACTGTGAGGTGACGAGGAGGGAGCACCGGGTTTGGCAGGAAAGGCTGGGCTTACGTTTGGCTGTGCCGATAGAGAGGTGCCTGTTCACACACACCTGCAGGTCTCTGAAGGCTGTAGTGAAGAGAAGGGCTGGCTTCTAGCACAGACTCTGCTGCTGGTACCTGACCTTCCTGAGCCTGGTGTCATCTGTGAACTGAGGATAACGGTAGCCATTCCCTTCAGGAGTGTTGTGCAGGTCAGCTGACACCCTGCGAGTGGGTGCCATGGAAGAGCTGCTTCCGCTTGCCGTCCTTCTCCCCTTTGTCACCATCAGTCTCATGGTCATCCTGACCAGCTGTACAGATGTATACCTAACCTCTTTTTGGCTCAAGTTTATTATCTGTAAAATGGTAAAGCTTTCGTCGTAGAGTTGTCATTTTTTCAGGCTTGGGGTGCAGGTTGGTTCCTGTCACTTTTTGGAACACGTCCTTACAAGTCCCCTGCTGCACCCCAGTAAACCTGTCCCCAGGACTCCCAGCTTCCTGTGTCTGGAGAGGGTTTCTCTCCTGTGCGCATCTCCAGTGATGTTTCCTTACCCGCTGTGGAGTGAAGCCTGGCTGGGCTTCTCCTGGCTGCTTTTCCAAGTATGGGAGACGACGCAGCCTGGAGTAACAAATTCAAAATCTGCTTACTGCAGAGTGTGTACATGTTTAATAGATGCTTGAAAAGCCCCTCGGGTCTCAGTTGAGGGACCTCGCCAGAAGCCCCCTGTAAAGTTGAGACCCCTGCTGCGACCAGGAGCAGCTGTGTGCCAGGGGATCTGGGGTCAGGTTCAGAGAGCTGGCACGTCAGCTCTGACCCTGCACGTCGTCATCCTGCCAGGAAGACCGACCATGCCGGCCCAACTTTGCCGTTCCCTGCTCTGAGTTAACATCTGAGGGCCCTGATAAAGCTTTTATAGGAATTATCTCATATTTGGAATTTGATACTTAAAATGTCCTAGGACTTCTTAAAAATATGAAATAACCACAAATTTTGGGTGTGCCCTACCTAGCAATTCGAGAGAAAGTTCATTTGGTAAGAACTCTGGGGAGAGTGCGTTCCCAGCTGCCAGTGCTAGCCCGCCCGGCAAAGTCTGTTGGCGTGTTGTTTGACTCAGTCTGTTTTGGTGGATCTATGTCCTGGGCTGTCATTGCTTCATTTGAATGTGCAGTTAAAAGAGGCCTGTTGCCTGGAGACCTGCACTTCTGCTTTCTGGCTGGCGTTTCTTGCTGACACCGAGGGGACGCCCACTTCCCGAATTCAGGAACCACAGCAGGAAGTACGCCTGCTCCTAGGGCTTCTGATTCCAGGCCTGTGGTTGGATCCAGTAAAGGAAGGTTAGTCAAATGTGTAGGAATCAAGTAAATCCAGAGCCGTGACCCCAGAACACTGCACCCCCTGGGGGTGTCTATGCTCCTGTGTTTCCTCCCCTGTGCAGCCAGCGCTCTCCCACTGCGAACCTGCCAATGAGGGCCGCAGTGGTCAGCCCCTGCACCCTAGTTCTTTCCTGCAGTTATATGTGACCAATCCATCCTCCTCCTATTCATATAACATTTTGCCACCTATTTAAACATTGGGTATATTGATGTCACAGGTTTATGAAATCTAAGGACACTAGCATAAGCTTTGGTAATGTTTTGCAATGAGTCACCCACAATTATTCTTTAACTGACTAGAAAAAAATGATGGTGATTTTTTTAAATATATATTCAGTAGAATAGTCTGTAGATGTCTTAATCCACCGGCGTGTGTCCTTTTTGTTTAAATCAGGTGGTTTGCTTTCTGCAGCAGCAGCAGGGTCTGTAGAGGTTCTACAACTGAGGGGAGGGATGGGAACATAACATAGTTCCTGAGGCTGAAAACCTTAGCAAGCTACCTGTAGATCAGACAGAGGAAGCCACAGCACTGGGAGATGGCCCAGGCCTTTCCAGGAGCTTTTGTGTTCCTAGTGGAAAAGGGTCTTAGAGAGTCATCTGGAGCAGGACCGAGGAGGCTCAGTCACTTGGCTGCCTGTCCCCGTGTGGTTTGCTCATGTGAAGAGAAGGCCAGGGAGTTATCGGCCACTTTCAATGTGTGTTCTCTTGTCTATTATTTTGTCTGTTGTTTCTATCTTTCTCCAGAGAAGAGTGAGTGATGAGGTGGCTTTTAGGATGTAGTGGTGGGATGACATTCATCAGGGAGATGTCCTTGGACCCAGTCAGTGTCGATCCGGGCCTCAGCCCCTGGATGCAACTCCATCCTTTCTCTTCTGCTAGAAAGATCAGGAGAGGGACATTGCCAAGTGATACCTTGGATGCGATCCCGTGTTCACTGATTATTTACTAAGCCTAGCTCTCTTTTTAATAATCAATTCCTTGTGCGTGCCCCTTAACTCATAGTGGGCTTGCCTGTGTCATGTGGTTCCCAGTGGAGAAGTAGAGCAGAGGGAACCTTCTCCCTACAGTGGAGTCAGAGCTGGGTTTGACTGTCCGAGTGTCAGCAGACACGCACAGGAGACTTTGGCCACCTCAGGCCGGGCACCGTGGGTTCTGTTTCTCCATGTTGAGGCCATGGTTCTGTGTTCATGTGTTTTCTTTTGGGTGGTGAGATCCTGCTGCAGAGAGCAGTGCCCCCAGCTCTTTGCAGACCAGTCAAGTGTGGTGGTCGGTTCTTGGGGTGCCCCCCCCCTTTTGGCCTGGTAATTTCCTTGAAACCGACAGCCAGTCCCTGATTGGCCCAGGCAGATCCATTCTCCCTCTGGGCTGGGCTCTTTCCTCTTTTCTATGCAAATTGAACTCACACATGAAGTATTTTCTTTTGCCCAAGTCTTGACACTTAATTTTGTCAGCTTCAAGCTGCAGAGGAAATTCCCAGGCAAATTTGATCAGGGCTGCTTTGCATTGAGGTTGTTGTGTGGCTTTGGGCATGTTAAGCTCAGTTAGCTTTTTGCATCTTCCTGATTTTGTTCCCCTACATGGTAGTATGTGGCAGAAATTGTCTCCAGATGTTGTTTCCCCAGAGCACCCTCCACTTCTTCCATTGTCACCTCAGTCCGTATGGTGTGTGGAGTCTCTGTGGCCGGCAATGTAAAACAGCCACCTGAATGTGCAAACACTGCTGGGAATGTTCTCTACAGGAAGTGGAGGGGCTGCACACTGTGGTTTGGCGCCATGGTCCGGTGAGTCTTAAGCAGAAGCCCTGAATCACAGGTCTGCACTTCTGATAACCAGATGGATAGGGTTAAAAAAAAGACGTGCAAAGACAGGCTGCCTTTTCCGGTTCCATGCCAAGTTTAAAAACACTGAAATGAACACAGATTTAGAGAATAAGAATAACACATTTAGGAACAGAGTCTAGAACCAAGCCAAAATGGTGTACCTTTATTGATGAGGTTGGGTTTTTTTAGGAGGTGGGGCAGAGCGGAAGAAAATGACTTACAATTGACCCTCATTATTCACGGAGTCCATATTTACAAATTTACCTTCTCCCTAAAATGTATTGCATCCCCAAATCAGTACTCACCACACTTGCACGATCATTTGTGGACGCACACAGAGTGGTGAAAAATCTAAGCCACCCAAATGTACGTTCCCAACTGACGCTGGAGAAGGTGATTCCTTGCCTTGTCTCAGCTCATACTGCAAAGGATCTACTTAGAGCCACATTATTTTGCATTTTTTATGCTCTTTGTTAGGGATTTTTGCGGTTTGAATGGGTCCCAAGGATGGCAGTGAGTGATGTCCTAAGTGTGAGAAGGCTGTGATATGCTTACAGAAAAAGCACACGTGTCAGATGAGCTTCTTTCAATCATGAGTTACAGTGCTGCTGGCTGTGAGCTCAATGCTAATAAGTCAACATAAATGAAATAAGTTTATTTAAACATAAAACAAGGCTATATATTGATCAGTTGACTGAAATGTCATGACCACAGACTTGTAGGAAAATAAACTCTGTCTTTCCTCAGCAGCAATGGTTCAGTATTAGAACATAACTACCGTGATAATGAGAATAGACTATAAGATGCATAAGGTGACGAGAACAGAGCCAAGGGTGGTAGTATTGATGAAATGGACAGAGGAGAAAGAAGGGAAAGAAACAACGTTGTGGAGGCTGGTGAGTTACAATGTTGTTAGTGACAGTAAATTAATCTGAACTTTGAGAGCTGCCTCTAGTCCTGGTTCCCAGGCTCAGATATCATGACCCTTGCATGGTTTCAGGACCAGTGCCTCTGACCGTCTTCCACAGGTAGGGGAGGAGATGAAGGAAGACAGAGGGAGGTGGCAGCTTCTAGGAGTGCACACTGGCTCGTGCAGTCAACTCCCTCCTTTCTGATAGTTTACACCTCCGTCCCTCCTCATACCAGGAAGCTTTATTCTGACTCTGCCCTAGCCCAGCCTCTGGTTACCTCCCTCCTCAGATGCTCGGGCCTAATTTCTCAACAAATCATTCATATTTTTAAGCACCATTGCTTCTCTCACTTGGCCTGATTCCAAATGCTGTATTAGTTTTCTGTTGCGATGTAACAGATTACCCTAAATTTAGTGGCTTAAAACAAAAATAATGATGTATTATTTATAATTTATGAGGGACCAGAATTTAAGATAGCATGGCTCACCTCAGGTTCTCCCCCGAGACTGCAGTCAAATGTTTTGTATCATCTGAAGGCTCGACTGGGGCTGGTGGACCATCTTCCCAGATGGCTCCCTTCTGTGGCTGGCAAGTTCATGGGGCTGTGGGCAGGAGACCTCAGCTTCCCAAAGAACTGCTTGAGTGTCTTCACAACATGGCCCCTGGCTTCTCAGGTTAAAATCCAGGGACCAGGGGAAGCTCAACGGGCTTCTGTGGGCTCGCCTCAGGCATCCCACACTGTCATTGTGCAGCCAGGCCCTGGTCAGTGTGTGAAGGGCTGTGAAAGGGTGTGGATTCCAAGAGGCAGGGATCTGTGGGGCGTTGGAAGAGTCTTGGAGGCTGCCTGTTATGTGTGCTTTCTAACTCTCCACCAAATGTTGCAGGGTGGAGACCCATCCTTAGGGTAGCCTGTGTTCTGGACAGAAGGGAACAAAATGGTAACCATACTGACCCTAACGGAATGTCTATTGTGATGGCTTTATAAGGTAATAAATCTGAGCTGGGCTAAGGAGTTGGGTGGGCATGTTGGCTTCATCGTCTTGACTTGCTCTGGGTCTCCCTCTGCAGGGGATGAAGTTTCCTTCCAGCAGAGCCATGGGTTCCAGGCAGCTTTCTCAGCCGCGGGCCCACTGTAAGCATCTGGACTTGATCTTCCACTTAGGCTGCCCCAGAAACGTATTCTAAAATGATCTAAAATGGTATCTGAAACATTGTGTTTATGATGGCAAGTGTGGCCTCTTCCTCTTAATCTTTGACATTGCTGACTGATAAGATAGAACTACACACAAATAGTTATGTTTTCTAAGCTAAGTATTTTTTCTAAGTGATATTGTCTAAGCTAAATGTGTCTTAAAGAGCAAAGGTTGTGCAGTTAGCTTTTGTCCTGGGCCTGGGGAGATGGACCATGAAAGGAGTTGGAGGGGTGGGGGGGTGAGGTTTATAACATGTCAAAAAGTGCAGGGGCGCAGGAGAGCTTAAGAAAAACGTGGGGGACATGAGGGAGCTGGTTGGATACAAGGGGGTCACGAGGATTCGTCTTTGCCGACTCTGGGAGGGCTGTGGTGGGGCGGGCAGAATCAGAGCGCAGAGAAGACAACGGCTCCTTTCTATTCATAGATGTACCTCTCAGAGTGTATTGGATGTAGGTGGAAGTTTGACTGGCACTAGGCAGGATTTGAGGTAAGAAAGCAGTCTCTGGTTTGGTCCAAGTCTCTATCATCCTGTGTGGATGCAGTGTGTCTGTGCGTGTACACACACACGTAGACAGACACATACACAGACACTTTCTCCTATGAAATGCAGCTGCCCATGCCTTTTTCTTCAGCATCCCATCATGACCTAATCCTTCTCTTTTCTACCAGTTGACCTCCACACTCACCATCATGACTGCGATTAGTTCTGGCAACTTTGGTAATATTTCCCTCATCCCCTGCACAGGTGCCTGGGTCACTTGGATGGGATACCAGCCCTTTCAACTCTCAGCCTCTGCTGCTTCCCCAGCTCAGCCATCTCTGGAGCCCTCCTGGGGGCTCCTCCCTTTGCAACCCTCTGTGTGCTTTGTTCAGAGTGATGATGTTAATGAATTAGATGAGACCGTATTACCATGTTTCCCTGAAAATAAGACCTAGCTGGACCATCAGCTCTAATGCATCTTTTGGAGCAAAAATTAATATAAGAACCAGTATTATATTATATTATATTATATTATATTATATTATATTATATTATATAAGACTGGATCTTATATTATAGTAAAATAAGACCAGGTCTTATATTAATTTTTGCTCCAAAAGATGTATTAGAGCTGATGGTCTGGCTGGGTCTTAGTTGCAGGGAAACACGGTAGTATATCTAATTTACTAATGAAGACGCTAGCACAATGGAACACGCACAGCAGATTTGTGGGCAGGCCAAAATAGCTAACACAGTGGTTTCCAGTCAAGATAATGTTGCCCCCAGGGAACACTTAGCAATGCCTGGAGGTAGTTTGGGAGTGTCACAATGGGGGAATGGGGATGCCTCTGGCCTTAGTGGGTGAAGGCCAGGGGTGCTGCTGATGTGCTGATAATGGACAATAAAGAATGATCCAGCCCAAATGTCATGAGTGCTAGAGTTAAGAAACCCAGAGCTAACATAATGAAAGATGACATGGAAATGGGTGACATGGAAACCAACAAAAGGAGTGTCAGGGCATGATGCCACCATCCTAGTATGTAAATCAAGGCTGCGTGTGAAAAGGGCTGCTTTTCACTAGCAGAAGCCAGGCATGGATGCTGGGGTTGAGGCCACCCGGCTGCATTTGGGGATCACATAGTGCAGATGCAGGCGGGGCTGTGCCCATGTGTGTCTAGATCGCGGCGGTGGCAGAATCAAAGCTGCTGCCCTTTCAAGAGGGTCTGGGGCAAAATGGAACTGCATGGAGCAGTTACCAGAATAGTGAACAATATCTGTGATGCCTTCTCAGGACTGGCTCCCACCAGTGCCCACCCAAGGCATCCATCCCAGAGTGGAACAGGTCGCTTAGGAGGAGGTAAGCTCCATGCGGACACCGTGCTTCCTCGGGGCTGGGAATCTAAAGGGGGCTGGGCGAGTGTCCCCAGTTCTCTGATTCTGGAACCACGCTCTCTACCCAGGCACAGCAGCCCCCCGCACACTGAGATTTCGCATTACAACAGCAGTGTGCAGCCACTGTAGAAACTCAGAAAAGGACAAGTCCACATGTTTTCATTTAACAGGTATTTCATGAGCTCTGGGAAGCCCCTAAGTATTGGGGTTGCAGGTCAACACTTCCAGACTTTGGAGCTTAAATTTTAGGTCCAGTAGGGCAGGATTTGTGTTGAACACGATGAAGGAAATAAACCTTTTGGTGAGATAAAGATAAACACTTTGGTGAGAGAAAGATAGCATGAAGCCATCTGAGACACTGTCATCAGCTTACACCTCTCTGAGGTGACACAAATTGAGATCACAGGCCGGAGGAGGTGAAACCAACCAGGGGCGAGTGTGGTGGCCTGGGACAGGAAAGGTCCTCACACGTTAGGACAGGAGGGAGCCCGGTGTGGCTGGACGTGGTGCGTGTGGGCATAAGTAGGCACGATGAGGAAGGAGCTCAGGCCAAACCACGTGGGGAAGTAGGGTTTGAAGAGGGTTTTGGATGTGACGGGGACAGGAGATGGCCTGCCAACCTCACGCTGCCTTGCTCTGTAGGGACTGGACCGTGAGGAGGGCCAGCGGATGAGAACTGCATAAAACATCCATCGATGTGAAGGAGCGGTTGTGCAGCTTCCACCAGGGTGGTGTCAGGGGACACAGAAGCCATGGTTTGGGATGTTCTAGAGAAAAGCCCACGAGAGATCCCTGGAGACCAGCTGGTCCGATGTCTTGCTAGATGGCCCAGCCCCCAGTGGAGCATGGCCCTGCACAGAGCTCATGCTTCCTAAGGGAACCCATTCCAGTATGGGATGGACACGTTGGGTAGAAGACATGTCTTTTCTGACTCAATGGGTTAGACGTGCATGCTGCGTGAGGGAGGAATCCTGAAATGCATTAGGGTCTCATCCTGAACTATGAGTTACGGTTGGTGTCATTGGCTCAGTTAGGAGAGGCTCAGGGAAGAGCATGCATGAGCCCTCGAAAGCCCCATTCTAGGCACGTGAAGGATGAGTTGTTCCAGTCAGGTGGCAATGTCAGGGAAGCAGCCTTCGGATCAGGGTCAGGGGCACCATGGAGAGAGGTGAATGTGAAAATACTCCTTGGCATTTTGTTGGTAGTGAGGCCGTATGGAAGGACCAGATGGGGCTGAAGACCCAGCACTGGGTTGCAGAGTAAAAGAAGAAAGAAGCCACGGAGGGGAGAGGAGCACAAAGATGAGAAATTGGCTCATTGAACTTCAGGGGGCTCTGGGCTGCATCCGTGCTGCCGGGAGATCAAAGATAGGGCCAGACAGGTGGCCTTGGGTTTGGCCACTTAGAAGTTGGTGACACTGGGAAGAGAAGACGCATGGAGTGTGGAAGTAAAGGCCAGGCAGAGGACGGGGTGGAAGAGCAGCGGGGCAGTGCAGAGGTCTCAGCAGCAAACACAGAGTCAGTGCCAGCACCCAGGGTCCTTCCACGCCACCCACTGTCCTGTCAGGCTCTCCTTTCTCACCTCATTGTGTGCATTATTACACATGTGTGTACATATAACTTTTTTATAAACAAAACTGGATTGCTCTATACCACTTATTTTGAAATTGTCTTTCACTTAATTGTACTTGTTACTCAAATATTTTTGACAACCTGCTTTGTGCAGGAACTGCTCCAGGGGGCCAGATAGGGCAGCAAACAAAAGCACCCTCTTCTCTCCTCCCCTCCCTGGTGGGGGAACCAAGACAAGAATCAAGTTCAACAGTAAGTTATAGTGTATTAAGGGCTGTCACCTATGGAGAAATGCTATGGAGAAAAATGAAGCAGTGTTCACAAACATTGTTTCATGTTATCATGAAATGTATTTAGCCTGCATCATACAATGGCCCCAGAAGAGCAAGTCGCACTGCAGGTGACACTGCAGGAGCTCACCTGACAATAACCTGAAGCCTCACCTTCCTGAAAAGCTACATGTGCAGTGCACCAGCTGAGCTACTGGCAGAGTTTGGAAGGAGAAGGGGACCCAAAGCCTCTTTTGTTTCTCAGTTTTAAGCTTTTGAATAAAATGGTTTCACACATGGAAAATAATAAGTGGGAATGTTGAAATAGACCAAAAAAAAAAAAAAAAAAATAGGTAGCAAGTTGTAGGGACTGTTGAGGGGAAAATTTTCCCAGTGGGTGTTAGAGTTTGAACTTCGGACTTTCCCGGGGGTCTGAGGAAAAGGCAGACTTAAGCAGTCCCTGTAAGCAAGTCCCAGGGTTGTGGAGCGGCTGAGTCGGTGGGTGCAGGGAGGAAAGTGCACAGCGGATGCCGCTGTCTCTTCCTGTCCCAATAGTGGCAGAAGCGGTCGACATGACAGCTGTGTCCCAACTAAGGCTGAACACAAACGCAAAACTCTTGGGATTTGCCATAGTAAGTGAGAACTAATATCTGAAAAAACAGGGCGGAAAACAGTACTGTGGTGACAGACTCCTGTGGACAGTGGCTAGAACGGAGGTGACAGTCCCCACCACCATGGCCTATGTTGTAGAAAGGAGGTTGGGGGACGGGAGAATGTCCTGGGTGGGCACTGGTGGGAGCCAGTCCTGAGAAGGCATCACAGATGTTGTTCACCCCCCAGATTAAATACTTCCCGGCTATGCCCTGAGCTGTCCTTGCAATAAACCATCTCTACTGTCAAAACCACCACCAGCAATAACAACGCACCGGACATCACCTCTAGCACAGGAAGTCACACCTGGGGCCGGGGGGCTGCTGACACCCAGCTCAGCCAGACCTTCAGCCTCAAGGGAAGCCAGAAGTGTCCCCTTGGAGCCAAGTCTGCAGTGTCCCCTTAGCGCCACACAGGAGCGCCCGCATGTGCCTGGAGGATGGCCCCTGGCAGGCTGCCTCGTCACCGCCTGTGTCTGTCTCATGTTAGTCGCTGTGGCGCGGGGCTCATAGGAGAGGCCAGCACCAATGTAAATGTTAGTGACAAACCGATGAATTTAACAAACAATCGTATTAAGATTTATGTAAATTAAAAAGTATTTGTTAACACTTAAAATATTGTTCTTGAAGACCTAAGGTTTTACTTGCGGCTCATGGTGGGCGGCAGCTCTGTCAGGGATGTAGAGCAGCAGGGACAGCTAACTGCATGGATGTGTCTGAGGCAAGTCTCTAAGACTGTGCACCCCACCCCCTCCCCAAGCAGACAGATGGGAGCCAGGACCCGCAGAGGGCAGCTGTGGCCTGGGGACCAGCCTGCTAGGAGTGAGGCTGACAGGCAAGGAGGGATGGCAACGGGAGGCACGGTGACACGCTGCAGGGACCTGTAGGACCCCCTGGTGGGGGAAAAACAGGAGGGGAAGGGATGCAGGCCAGCAGCCAGAGTTCTTACAGCCAAGCAGCTGGGGATGATGCGGTTAACTCCGATGGTGGTAACGGGTGCAGCAAGACGGGCTGACACCTAAGCCAGTCGCAAAACAAGCCTGAGAGAAAGCAAGGGCTCCAAAAGGACTCCGGGATTCTGGCTGGGCAGCACCTGGGTGAGGAAGGCAGGCAGGTGGCAGGGGAGAGCTCAGCCATGGGTGTAGTCAGGGACCAGCAGCAACATCACCAAGATTTTTGGCCCTGCAATGCCGCAGGCCCCTGCAATTTCAGAATCCAGGCGAACACAGAATCCAGGCAGAATCCAGGTGCACACGTGTGGAAGTTTGGGAAGTGCTGGGCTGCAGGGGAGGAGAGTTAAGTGCAGCTGGGCCCAAAGCACTGGGACTTCGCGTATGGCTCTCACCAACCTGTTATCCACCCATCTGCTCACATAATCATTAGATTTTCAAACACATTCCTAATATGGAACCCACGAACAGAGCATCAGACAAACGTGGCCACAGGAGACCCTTTGCGGGAACAGAGCAGAGTGTGAGAAAGGAGCGCTTAAGGCCTCACTGTTGAGGAGGGTTGGGCTGAACCTGCAACACAAATGTCCCAGAAGGATTTGCCAGAGAGGAAGAAAGGCGCAGAAGAGAAGTAGTGCTTCCAGAAGACACACTGACTCGTGGTCTCTCCAGAGATGTCTTCCTTCTTAATAGTGTCCTTAGACTTACATGTAATTGTGGACTGTACTTAAAACAAAAACAAAACAAAACTTACTGAGAGATTAATTTTTAGGACCTAGACAAAGAAAAATTGATCATTGATAATCATATGTTAGAAGCAAGCAAGAAAATTATTTGTACCATCAAATTATAAACTCACATGTTACTGCTTTGGCAATGTTGCCTAGAGAGGTCTACTGCCTCTATTGGGCAGATATGCTTATGTTTACAACCACTTGTAGGATAAGTCATGTTGAGAAGAGGCTGTTTCACACAATCATGTTTCTGCACATCTCTGTGTCTGTGTGTCTCTGCACGTCTCTGTGTTTCTGTGTCTGTGTGTGTATGTGTGTGTGTGTTCCTGTGTGTCTCTCTGTGTGTGGCTGTGTGTCTGTGTGTGTCTGTATGTCTCTCTGTGTGTGTCTGTCTGTCTCTCTGTGTGTGTCTGTCTGTCTCTCTGTGTGTGTCTGTCTGTGTGTTGGTGTCTGTGTTTCTGTATGTGTCTGTTTAGTGAAGAAGTATCTTCTCTGTGACAGGTATCCTCATCAACTGTGGAACCTGCACTATTTCTTCAATATGGAATGGTACATGGCGGGTACCTGGAAGTGGTCTGGCAGAGGCAGGGAGGAGACAGTGTGCAGCCCAAGGCCGGGGGCTTTCTGAGGATGTTATTGTTCAGGCCTCAGGGCAATGGCTTGTTGGTCCCATCTCCGACCCAAACTGTACAGGCCATGGTGACCGCCTCACAGTTTTAAGTGGTGTGTACCCGCGCCTAGCCCTTCAGCTCCCTGGGGTCTAACTATAGCGTATGACACCGTAGACCCTTGGCATTCAAGTGAAGAGTGTTCAGTGACATCTTCACTGCCCAAAGCTCTGAGCAGCCGCGAATGTTCCTTACAGCTGTGTCCATGTGCAGAGAACGGTGGGCATATGCTTGTCTGGGCCCCTCCCAGTGGACCAGCTCCTAAGCCCTGCTTTCAGTAGGACTTCTCTTTTTAGTGTGCCTTTTAGAATTCTGTGTTTCTACCAAAGAAAAACACAAACTTCCTATGGCCGCATTTGTCTGATGGCTCTGTTCGTGGGTTCCATATTAGGACCATGTTTGAAAATCTAACGATTATGTGAGCAGATGGGTGGATAACAGGTTGGTGACAGCCATACGCCAAGTCCCAGGAGGAAAAGGCTTCCCCTGACGGAGGGCCTGCCTCCAGGCTTGGAAGGTTGGCCGTTACACCTGGTCCTGCTGCTTGGGTGCTGACTGACGTGCCTCCTTTTGTGTCCAGGTGGACATCGTGGGCTTGGCCCTGAGGGGAGACAAGCATGGCCGCGGGCACGGCCGACAGCGCCAACCACCTGCCCTTCTTCTTCGGCAACATCACCCGGGAGGAGGCAGAGGACTACCTGGTCCAGGGCGGCATGAGTGACGGGCTCTACCTGCTGCGCCAGAGCCGCAATTACCTGGGCGGCTTCGCCCTGTCCGTGGCACATGCGCGCAAGGCGCACCACTACACCATCGAGCGGGAGCTGAATGGGACGTACGCCATCGCGGGCGGCAGGACACACGCCAGCCCTGCCGAGCTCTGCCAGTACCACTCCCAGGAGTCGGATGGCCTCATCTGCCTCCTCAAGAAGCCCCTCAACCGGCCGCCTGGGGTGCAGCCCAAGACCGGACCCTTCGAAGACCTAAAGGAGAACCTCATCCGGGAGTACGTGAAGCAGACCTGGAACCTGCAGGTGGGCCGCGGCTGGTCCTCCCGCCGCGCGTGCTCGCATGTGCTCACGGGCCCTGGAATTCCACACAGGCCCCCAGTCCGTGCAGAGCCTGGCAGTGGTGCCTCAGATAAGCAGCCACCCCCTTAGTCATCAATTTGGACAAAAAAACGCCTCACTCCAAGAAGGCAGCCTTTCCTCTTTTGTGGTCACAGTTGAGAGGGCAGTCCTTGCATGGCAGCGATGTGGGTTTCTCCACCGCAGGAAGCCACTGTCACCCAGTCATGCTGGGCCATTTCAGAAGCAATGCAGGCATCTTCTGTTCTTTAGTTATCTGAGGGGGCCATCCCAGACACATTAATTGGCATTTGATTTCATAGCTTCTTAACGTCTCCTGCAGACCTTTCTGTGTCGGCACACACGTGGTTGCACCAGCCTGTTTCTGGCTGCCTCCTGCCCTTCCTATGCACCGTAATTTATTTAACTAGTACCTGTTGATGGACACTTTCATTCTTGACAAGTAATGCTGCTAGTGACATCTCTCTATACCCATCCTTCTGAGTTTTCAGGCAGTATCTGCAGATAACCCTGAACAGGTTGGGTTTAATTTGTGTGTATTGAGAGATTGTCATCCAGAAAGGTCCCAGAGGCTGTGACAACTTACGTTCCTGCCACACTCTCAACAGCCCTGATGTCAGGAGCCCGCAGGCTGGTTGACGGTCTCCTGTTCAGCATTCCTCTTGCACTTCCTGGCAGTGTGCGCCCTGCGTTCTGCTTGTTCTTTGAGACAGAGTGCAGACTGCACAGGCTTTTGAGGATTATACACAGCAACAGTCTTTTTTAATGTGTTCTGTACTAAATTCAACCTTGCAGACAGATAATACTGTGTGCCCAGTATTTTTCACTAGCATTCATTGGATGTGTCTTAGACCATCCTTTTACTCTCTCTAAAGTCAGATAAATCAGATGTAAGTTATACACTGTAAAATTCATCCTTTGTAGGTGTGCAGTTCTGTGAAATTTGACAAACACATAGCATAATGTAGCCCTCACCTCAACCAAGATATGCACAGTTCTATCACCCATCAATCACCCTCATGCCCCCCCCACTGACCCTAGCCCCCGGCATCCCCTCCTCTGATTTCTGTCCTGTAGTTTTGCCTTTTCCAGAATGCTATATAAACGAACTCACATAGCATGTAGCCTTTTCAGACTGGCTTCTTTCACTCAGCATAATGCATTTGCAAGTCTGCTGTGTGGCCTCACCTGTCTGCAGTTCATTCTTTGTCATGGTTGAGTAGTATTCCCCACGCTTTCACTTTGACCTCTACTTGCTTTGCTTCAGAGAATTCTCTGGTGTGTAACTTAATGCTGCTTTGGTTTTTCATTTCATCTGTGAAGTATGACAAAATTTCCATACTCACCTTCCCTTCTTTCTAACCTCCTCCCTTCCTATTCTTAGTTTGGTTCCTATTCATAATTATATTTATATTTTTCACTTCTTGTGGTTCTTTTTATAACGTCAAATAATTGAACCTTAGTTCCCCATTTACTGCTGTGCAGAATTTGTTTCTCTCCCACTAAGAACAATGAGGAAGTGAATTCACCCAGCTGTCAGCCTCTCTCCCATTTTTCTTTTCACATTGTCATTTCCGCATTGTTTGTCTCCCACACTTGGTGTGGTCACATCGCCTGCAGTAACAGGCAGCAGTGTGTGTGAGCGTGCAGGGCGCACTTTTGTAGAGGCAGACAGAGGCGCATGTCTCCTTTGTTGCACACATTTTAAAGATTCTTAATTGTTAATAAATGATCAGGTTCAATATAGAACACTCAGTTCTAGTAAACAGCAGATCTGAAGAGGGCAGGAGGCATGTTCTCCAGACCTTATGGATTATACCAGGTGGTTTCTAAAGCTGGTGTGACTTTTAAAAGTATTTAAAAATATAATTTATTATTTACACCCTTGAAGGTATTTAAATAACATATAAAATCTTATTGAACGAATGAATGAGTGAATGAATGAGTGAATGAATGAATGAACGAACACAAACAAAGAAACATACAAACAAATGTGATTGTACCTTGCCATGTCTGGACTTAGGACAGATTGGAAATGATTTCTGTGTCATTTTTCATTTAACTTGGTGTCATTGCTCTGCTTTCCCCCACCTGCGGCAGGGTCAAGCTCTAGAGCAGGCCATTATCAGCCAGAAGCCTCAGCTGGAGAAGCTGATCGCCACCACAGCCCATGAAAAAATGCCCTGGTTCCACGGAAAAATCTCTCGGATTGAATCTGAGCAAATTGTACTGATAGGCTCAAAGACAAATGGAAAATTTTTGTAAGTATTGTACCTTTTCTTCTTACCCCATACAACCAGGGGTAACAGGCTTTCCATTACTGCATCCACGTGACCCCGGGAAGGGGCCACACGCCGTCACCTGACAACACACATGGTGGCCTGCCGTAAGACGATTCAAATCAAAGCTATAACTTTTAAATCAGTGTTTGTTTCGCCCAGTCTGACCCCAAAGTAAACATTCTTCTATGGCCCTGAGGGGCATAATTTAAAGTTAATATTATTCAGCCACACTCTGCTTTTAATGGCAAACATAAGCTGTGTAGCAATGTCTGTGGCTATCCATTTAAACTAAAAACACCACAGTTTGTTTATTCTCTTTTTCCCCAAGATCACAGACTTTACTTCTCCTTTTACTTGGAACTAAGTGCCGGTTGGGCAGATGGTAAGGAAATTTGCTGAGTGTAGCTCATGTGAAAAGTAGTGCAGGCTGCTCACAGGCCAGTTTGCGGCCTTCAGCCTGCTGGTCCCAGAGGCAGGTGAGCAGCCCGAGTCGTGCGTGTTGTTATCTGTGGTTAGTAAGCCTCAGTACTCAGGTCCTGGGAATGCAGGCTGCCTCGGGCGGGCTCCATGCTCCAGAGAAGGCAAGGTGATGTCTTGGGCAGGTGTCAGCTTTATACCCCGAGGTGCTCTGGCCACGGTGACACAGTGGCACTGCTGGCAGGGCACACTCATCTGTTTGTCACTGCTCAGTGACCCTCCAAAGATGCTAACTGGGTGCCTCAGTGGGCAACTTCTCCATTCTCACCTTGGACACTTACAAAGGACAGGGCAGCCCTGTGATCAGGCAAGCAGAGTAATACCCAGCTTACTTTGCAAACTTTTCCTAGAAATAAAATGTTTTTCCCTAAGTATCAACATAAAGAATTTTCCTCAGACTTTGCCATAATACCCATTATTTTGGAAGATAATAAAATAGTACTGGGTCAGAGTACCTGGTTCTGTCTTATGGTGGGTGGTGAGGAAGGCCTTGTTGCAAAGGAGAAATTTGAGCAGAGACCTGAAGGCAGTGGTGATACCCAGCAAGGGAACAGCATGTGCGAGGGCCCTGAGGCCGGAGTGTGCTCACGGCTTTCTGGGAATGATAACGAGAGGGCTTGCTTTGGGCAGGCTGGTCTGTCCACTTTGGGGAGGATATTAGGGAGGATCCATCTGGCTGGGTATAGAAAAGAGGCAGTGGGCAGGCTCTGAGTGAGCAAGCTCGCACTGCACACCTGTGTACATTTGAACCACAAGTGCTGTGTTTGTTTTTCTGCAGTGATTTTGGGGCCCCCACCTTGTCACGCCTGAGCATAGGACTGCATTCAATGCTGGCTGGACAAAGGAGGGACGTGGGTGCTAGCGTGCGACCCTGCTGTCTGCTCTGCTCTGTGTGCTAGCCTCTGCCCCTGACATGGTCAGGGTGCACTCTGTGTCTCCTCTGTGCAGACACGCTCTATTGTGGGGAGCAGTGGTCCATCCGTGTCCTCTGCTGTCCTCTGCACACACTGCAGCGAGGAGGAAGGCAGGATTTCTGGGTGTGGACGGCCATGCAGGGGTGCTGACCTTGGTGGATGGACCTCCCGCTAGCTCTCTCTTGTCTCAGTGATGATGGTGCCTTGTCCAGCCTCATCTGGCCACTTGTGTTCCCCACTGGGGACTGAAGTTCCCACTCCTTGTTGCTCATGGTTTCTTCTGCTGGTTCATTTCCAGCCTTTCTGGATGCAGTTTGGCTCCAGTCAGCCACCCACTGTGTGCTTTTCATTCCCCCTCAGCTCCCCTCACCCCAGCTGTACTCAGGGTATGCATTTCCTATAGGACCCCGTCTGAGACTGGGCACGGCTGCCCTGCCTGACCCGGGACATCACAGCAGTGCCTGCAGACATTAGAAATCCTAGGAGGCTCTCAGATCCAGAAACAGAACCTAACTTTTGTGACACTTAGTGCGGGACTTCATGAACTTGATTTAAGTTACGTTTGTGTGCACGTGCCATACGCTGTAAAAGATTAGGCAATGCGAGTTGATTTGAGTTGTGGATGAGCATAGAAGTAAAGGTTAAGGGATACCCATGGTGACGTTGAATGCTCACAGTTTCCATTGAGGGGAGGACATAGAGCGGCAGATGTGGAAATACAAGAGTTCATTCTGGAGCCTCTGATTTACACCACGGTTCAGTGTAGCACACCTCTCGGGAAAACACGCATTCTCGTGGCCCCAGAAAACACAGATGGAAAGGTAGCATATTTCAAAAAGTATGAGACCTAGGTTAGGTTATAAATCCTCACTGATGTAGTTTTCAATGTAGTGGACATGCCTCCGAAAATACGGATTATGTCTGGGGGATGCTGGCCAACTTAGATCCAGTTTTCTCTCCTTATGAATTATGCTATGAAATCCATTTGCAGTGGCAAAACTCCTGAGCCAGAAGGGACCTGCTTGCTAATGGGTCTAAATCCCTGTTTTTCAAGGAGGACTTAAGCACAGGGGAGCTTGCCCAAGGCTGTCAGGCAAGTAGGAGATGAGGCTAGAATCCAGGGCCCGACGTGTCTGGGCTGAGAGGAGGCAGCAGCAGAAGCCACCCATCCAGGAACCCCACTGCCACTGCCCCACCCCCGCCCCATGGAGGTGTTACTGGGGGCGTGTCCAGGAGAAATGCTAGCTTCCCCCTTTGTGTCCTGATCACACAGCTTCGATAGGACCCCTGAGGGAGCGACTGTGAAGGCAGCTCTTGGGGCTTCGTGCTGTGTTCAGAGCATAAAGAATAAAGGTGTAAGGCTGTTTATGGAGACAATGGACAGTGTGGGTGCACAGACCCTCTCATATTGCCTGCGGCATTTCTAGCGATGGTTATTCATCACCTGCTGCTGTGCACCCCCCAAATCCACATGTTGGAGCTCTAACCACCAGTGCCATGGTGTTTGGAGGTGGGGCCTTTGGGAGGTGATTGGGGTCCGATGGGGTCGTGAGGCTGGGGGCCTGTGATGGGATCAGTGCCCATAGGAAGAGGAGGAGACTGGAGGCCCTGTGAGCACACAGCCAGATGGTGGCCATCTACGAACCAGGAAGCAGGTCCTCACCAGACACTGAATCTACCAGTATCTTGATCTGGGTCTTCCAGCTTCTAGAACTGTGAGAAAGAATTGTCTGTTATTTCAGCTGCCCAGTCTGTGGTATATGACTAAGACACCTGTCCTTGTCTGAGGTCTGACGGGTCCGATGTGAGCCCTGGACAGGAATACCCAGCCCAGGTCCTGAGGGTGGCAGTCAGAGCGCAGCCCATAAGTGACACGTGGGACTGAGGCTGTGCTGGGAGTGTGCCCTCAGCTCTCTGAGGTCTCGTATGATGGCACGGAGGTCCATTTGGAGAAAATAGGCATAGCGCAAATGTGACTGAAAAATGAATTTGTTAAAAAAGGGAAACGAAGCTTATTTTCCAAAAATTATGTATCCACTCTCCCAGAGGAAGGATCCAGGATTGGTGGGGTACAAAGCATATACAATTTAGAGACCCTATTTTTTAAAAACATACAAAATTAGATACAAAATATGTTTTTAGAATAGGGAAAAAATCACAGTAAATTACAATTTTTTAAAGCTGGTAAATACTACAAACATACAAAATTTAGAAAAAAATATATACTTTTTTACTTAAATGCCTGATACGTCTCACTAGCACTTTTATATTCTACATTTCTTGACTGCATAGTGTTTGCCGGCCTCTTATCGGTCATAATTAGTAATGCTATTTTCTGAGTGTAGAAAAAGAAAACTCAGCCCTTCCTCTAGGTTCACAACTCATTGTAGGTAATGCATTGACAATCTTAGGACTGCTGTCAACTTTGGGAAAGGAAGTTGGAGTGGAAGAAAGAGCAAGCTGTGGTCGTGATTAAACATCTTTTACAAATAGGACAAACCCTAAGGCCATGTGGCCACACTGCAGGCCCCGCTTGGCTGGCCGCGGCTGGGGGCCCATGAGCCCCCTGTGCAGAAATACCACCCGTGTGGTTTGTGTGGGGCAGCCTAGAGCCCTGGGTGTGACGCTTCTGCAAGTGCACGTCACATCTGCCGACATGCAATGTGCTGTGCTCTCCATTGCATCATGTAAGGTATCTTACAATGACAATGGTCCAAAAAATCCCATGTCCTGCCAAAAAAAAAAGAAGAAAAAAAAAGGATGTCACTTTCTTTGTGTTTAGTACCCAGATAAATATTTTACCATTTTTAGCTAAAAGTCCTTGTAAATTTTACAGAGCCAAGAGTGAGTTCAAGGTGACCTCTAAAATACACAGGTGACAACTGACCAAATAGCTGAATTAATGTGACAAAGAAAAGGTGGTATTATAGATTTGGTGAGAGAATCATTAAAGCAATAAGTCACCAATATTATTTTCATAGTAGCTTCTACTTCCTGACTTTCCAAGTCTGCTGTAAAAAGAAAAAGCTGCAAAGATATTTGTTCCACAAAATATTCATGCAGTCCACCAGATATATGCCAGGCATTGCGATAGGAGCCATGGAGACTGTGACAAACAAGACAGATGTCAGTCCCTGCCCTCACTGTGCTTCTATGTCAAACACAGAAAGACATTGCAGAGTGTGTGATGAGTGACAATATGTCATGTTCCATCCATCACCGTCACCCCATGTAATAAATTAATGACACTGTTGACTATCCACTGTTATCTTTATTTTATTTCTCTTTACTTATTTATTGTCCATCTGTCCCACTTATTCTGAATGCTATAAGCTTAGGTACTGGCTGCCGTCAACCAGAACAGTGTCTCAGTGGGAGAAATCTTTCTGGGTAAAGGGACATTAAAGCTGTGCACTGAGCAGTGAGGAAAAGAGTTAGTGGAGAAGGAAAAGAAAGTGGTCCCTGGCAACAGTCGTATCACACAGAGTCTTAAGGGCCAACACCCTGTGCTGAGCATCGGCTGACCAGGAGCGGGGGTGGGAGTGACAAGGTGGCACCAGGAGCGGGGGTGGGAGTGACAAGCTGTGCCACCGGGAGGCAATCACACCAGACAGGAAGACCCTTCCAGGGGGTGGATTCTGTAATGGACTGCCCACAGGGGGACACTGAGAGTGAGTGAAAGGACGCCACTAACGGGATGGGAGGAAGCACAGCAGGGGTCAACAGGACTCTCTTAGGCCGATGGTCATCCTGTTTATGGGCCCATTGTAGAATTTGCCAAATGATCCTTAACCTGGCTAATTAGATTTAGCTGAGGTTGAGGTGTTGCCAGGCAGCTGTGACAGGAGAGCAGTGGAGCAAGGGAAGAAGAAGGCCTGGCTCCATCAGGAGGGAGAAATGCCAAACCAGGGTGAGCGCTGCAGTAGGGATGCCCGGAGCTGCTGGGTGAGAGTGGCAGGCACGTGGTGCCAACTGCATGTATTTTGGAAATGCCTGGTGAGTGCCAGGCCAGCATTGCCAAGGGAGTGGAAGGTGAATGGGATTGAAGAAGGAGATCACAGGTTGCGGGGTTTCCTGGGTGGTGGCAGAACGGCTGGGAGGGGAGATGTGCTGCCATGCTGAGCATCCTGGGCCAAACCAGTGGGGCAGTCACATCCGGGAGACTTGCCAGATCCTGAGAAAGACCCTGACCTCTTGGATCGCCCCTGTAGCGTGGATAGAGGGGGCAGGGCAGTGGCTCTAAGGGTCCTGCAGGGGAGAGGTGGCTGAGAGGCAAGTCGTAGATCAGGCACAGAAATTTTCAGAAGTCAAGAGACTGTGCTACCTGTGCGATAGCTGATAGTGTGGGCAGGGCAGGGCAGGTGAGAAACCAGGGCAGAGAGGAAGCCCAGGGCAGTTAGAGTCTGATTATCTGACAGGCACACGTGTTGGGGAGTGTGCAAGGGGGCCGAGAGCTAAGGCATGGGCTTCACTGGCCCACCCCCTGCAGTTGGGGTGGGTCTCATCACCCAGCACCGGCCAGTAGTTGTTCCACGTGATGTGCGGGAACGCTAGACACATTCCCATGACAGCTTTTTAACATTTCAGTTAAGCTCATGCCCAGGTAGCCCCCATCCCTGTGTTCAGAGGCCTCTGGGGGTTGACTAGGCATGTGGTTTGCCCCGCCCAGGCCCTTAGTCGTCAGCCGTTTTCATCCCCGTGTACAACTGATCTTCTGCTCTCACATGCTCTGTATATAAATTCAGGTGTTCCCCGACCTTCCTGCCCCTTTTACTTTCAGGAAGAAATCAACACTTTAATTTTTGAGTCATCCTTTTGTGTATTAGCCATTTTCCAGGTGGAGGATGACGCTCACTCTTGGTTTTCTTTCTTCCTCCCTTCCCTTCCCCTCCATATCCTTTACCATTCTCTACACACACACACACACACACACACACACACACACACACACACAGACACACACACACACACACACACACACACCAATTCATGCTTCTTACTTTCAGGGCCCTGCAGGTGAAACAATGAGCAACATGCATAGATGGTCCAGAGAGGGTGTACACTATTCTGTACACAACTACACAACTGGAGAATAGAAAATTCAGTGACAGTGACTCTCTAAGGAAAAGCGTTGTGTCTACCCAGAATCAGGGCTGTGCAAATCAGAACCACATGGTCCTTGTCCAGGGTGGACCTGGCTCAGGGACACCAGGGGACATACCTGTCACCCCTGAATATTAGAACAATACCTTTCATCAGTGTCCTACCCCTCCCTCTCCCCATGCCCCACCAGGTGGACTGGATTGCAGGTGGATGGCTTGGTTTGGAAATAGGTATTAGTAATCTTTTTAAGTGCAAGTGCAACTCAGTGTAAGGTAGCCTTTAAAAAAAGTATTCACAGTATGGCACATTTCTCAGAGGCATTGAGATAGCTAATAAGAATACACACTTGTATTCCCTATGAGCAAGGAACAAATGTAAATTAGCATAAAGGAAGAAGAATGAAAGCTATACCTTAAGTTGGATTCCACAAGATAGTTACAAGGTCCAGAGAAGATGATATAAGCACTGGTTATCAACCTTCTCTGGGCCTTGTAGCTATCTTGCGGTAATATCTTTAGATTGGTCTTCCAGTTCACTAATTTTTGCTTCATCTGTATCTAATTCATGTTAAACTCATTCACTGATTTTTCTTTCCCCTACCAATTACATTTTTTTATTTCTAGCAGTTCGTTGTTTCAAATATTCCTGAGAATTTTTGAGAGTATCTGATTGATTACTAGTTTTTGAGATTCCACGTTTTGTTTCTTTGAACATTTCATACATAGTTATACTGTGTGTTTAAAAAAAAAAAAAACATGTACATATTTATACTGGTTAAAAGCACAGATTGCTGGGTCACCCCAGCCATGAGTTTTTAACTCACTAGGTCTGGGTTATGGCTGAACAGTTTGTGTTTACAAGTTCCCAGGTGATTCTGATGCTGCTGGTTTGGGGACCCCATTTGAGCCTATTGGAGATGCCTGATATCTACCTAAGCTAGATTAAAAACAGTGATCATTTGGGATTTTCAGAGTTCATTGGAGGGTCTCTACCCTATGTACTAGGGAATGTTCCTACAACACACCTCAGATGCTGTATTATTTTGCTGGTTGAGATACAGTTAACCTTAAAACTGCTTCTATTTGTAGAAAATTAATTGAGATAGTAACAAAAACTCAGGCCATGAAGTCAGACAAGCCCAGCCACTAATAGCTCTGTGACTTAGACAACTTAATTCATTTCTCCTACTTCAGTTTACCCAATGAAAAAATGGGGAAACTCGTATTTTATCTGAGTTGTTTTGGAGATGAACAAGGTAATGTGTATAAATCTAAGCCACTGGTGATCAGGTATCTGTGCTTCCTACAACCACGGATTATTTTATTTCATCCAGTTCTAGAAAATACTCAGCTATTTTTTTCTTTAAATGTTACTATCCTTTTATTACCATTTATTCTTTCAGAGGGTCATATTAAATATATTTTAGACATCATCAATTCATCCTCTACATTCTTTCTTATTTTCTATAGCCTTTTCTCTGTATGCTACACTATGGTAATATCTTTAGATTGGTCTTCCAGTTCACTAATTTTTGCTTCATCTGTGTCTAATTGGTGTTAAACTCATTCACTGATTTTCCCCCTACCAATTACATTTTTTTTTCATTTCTAGCAGTTCAGTTTGTTGTCATTGTTGTTTCAAATATTCCTGAGAATTTTTTGAGAGTATCTGATTGCTTACTAGATTTTGAGATTCCACCTTTTGTTTCTTTGAACATTTCATACATAGTTAATGAATATTCCATATCCAATGATTACATTTCTTGGGGATATACGTGTCAATCTCTCCTGCCCTCTTTCTGTTCCTACTCCTTCTGTTGCAACTCATGCTTTTTATATTTTGGGTGATCTTTTTAAGCTATATTTGATTGATATTCATCTGTGGGAATCCGGAGCATCCTACATTGGGAATGCTGTCCTCCAAAGCTGAAGAAGTTTTCTTCTTCACAAGTCCTTGCTTTAGGGTGGGAATCTCAGGTTCATCTGTCTGCCTTGCTGCTGGCCCAGGATGTTGTCCCACTGTCCACTGCAGTGCTGATACTGCATTTTTTGCAGTATCAATACTCACATTTTTTGCTCTTATTTGCTATTTACTAGTCTCTATTCAAGTTTCAACTCACTTTATATACATAAATTTCAAAAGCAAATGTGGATTTAGAAAAAATTTTACCTTTGCTCATTGATGAATGAGACTGCATGTGGCTGTCTTGAGCCTCATGTAACAATAAAAGCTAAGTTCTATTAGCACTTTCATGTGCTGCCATCATTGATCAAAACACACAACTTTATTTGACATGTGTGGTTCTGTGGCCACAGGTTAGCAGAAATAGTCACAACCAATCTGAAGTAAAAAGTTCAAAGGGGGTTGTGACTAATGTCAATGTGAGTTCACTGGGCTGATCAAGGTCCCCATGAAGCTCACAGACGAAGCATGACCTAGTTCCATCTCATGAACTAGAGCACAGGGAAAGGGAGAGGGGAATTTGTGATACAATCTTTAAAGAGGCAAATATGGCAAAGAAGCTTGGTGTGGCCCCAGATTTGGATGTGGGTTCTGCAATGATCCTGCTTTCATTGTTTGTGTGGAATGCACATGTGCCTAAATTTTGCTATAGTGCCAGGCAAAAGCACCCAGCCATTGCATTTTCTTTTGTCTTTCATGGGTCATTAGGGCTGGCACTTCTGCTGAATTAGGGGGCTCTTGTCCCTATATCAGCATGCACACTGTCTGGCATGTCACTCCCACATACTCTCCTTCCCTGCTCCCCAGCTCTCAGTCTCTTGAGAAGCTGCTATTAAGCCCCATGTGGCAATATCTGACCACCTGATACAGCATCAGGCCTGGATGGAAGAGTGAATGCTGGCCGTGGGCGCCCTTCTTGTCTCTCTGTATGGCCTGCCCCAGCCACAGTGACTATTCATCATCTGCATGTGGCCCATACTAGGTGCCCTCCTTCCCCTCTAGCCAGCCACGCTCTTCTCTGCCATGGGAAAAAATGCATAGGAGAATGAGAATGCCTGGTGGTCTAGGATATGCCCCAGCTGTTCTGCTCTGTCTGCAGCAGACACAGTGCAGTCTCCCGGGATCTTGTGGGAGGGGGCTGTCTCGAGGGACCCAACACCTACTGAGTCCTCACTTCCCTGCCCGTGTCTAGGCATCACCACCACACATTCTCTGACCCAGGAGGGCATAGGGGTTCAGCCTCTCCTCGCAAAACCAACACTCTCCCCATCTGACCTTTGCCAAGTGTTTTGATATCTGTGAGGGGGAAGGCCTGCTCATCACAGAGGCCAAGGCTGTCCTCCTTGGAGGAGGGTGGTTCTCCTGCCCTCCCTCCAAGGAGAGTCGCCATGCCACATGCCATCAAGACAGTGTTAAGGCCAGTTAAGACAACTTCGCAGCCTAGCTCCAACTCAAAGCACTGAAATCCCATACTCTGTAATAGCAAAACACAAATGTGTTGTGAGCTTGCCTTTTCCAAGAAACCCATTGGGAAAAAGTATTCTAGGACTTCTGTGAACAATGCCTGCAGCCACTGACCCTGAGGTTGGAAGGCAGCAGCCCTGAGAGGAGTCAGAAGATGAACCTTTGCCCCTCCCCAATTGGGGCGCCTGTGTGACAACCTGGTGGGTGTATGGGGCAGAGAGGTGCTTCCCTGAGAACAGGTGGGCCAAGAGAAGGAGGTGCTTCAGCTTCCAAACCAGTACTTCCCATATTTTAGATTAAAAATTGTCTCACCCAGGATCTACCTGCACCTAGCAGACACCTCACAGTTACTGGCCGTTAGTGTCACCAAGTCTCTGGTCTTTGCCACCTACAGCTGCTGGGCCTGTGGGTTTCCCTCCTCTGCCCTCGTTTCCTGCCAGCTGCCTGGAGGGCTGCTAGGCTTCATGTCCACAGCCTGTCCCTGTGCCTGTCGTCCTGAGATGAGTGCTTAGTGTGCTCACAGGGTTGCTGTCGCCGCCGCTGTCCTGAGGGCTGGCCCAGGCTGTCTGGCTGGAGCTCCGGAAGAGACTCCTCCAGGATCTTTTCTCTGGGGAGCCTCAAAGTAGTGTGTGCCTTTGCAGAAATCGCTTGTCTAAAAGCAAGGATGCTCTCTTTCCCCTCGGCACCGGGTCTCTTTTTATACTATTTTTATTATGAAATATGAAACACACAAAAGAATGCATCACTCTATGTGTGCACCTTAATGAATATTAACAAGCAGACACCACCAGAGTCAAGAAGTTAAACACCAGCATTGCAGAAGTTCCCTTCCTCACACCCCGCCCTGCTAGAGGATACCACTTCCTGGACTCTTGTGTCCAGCATGCATGCCTTCAGTTTCTTCTTCTTCTAACTTTTTTTTTTATTATTAGTTTTACCACCTAAAACCTAGTGTATACTTCTGAACAAAACCTTTTGCCTCTGCCTATTTGGGAACTTTGTATGTAGGCTTTGTGCTTGTGAAAGTTCTCTGTGCTTTGTATTGGTGCTGCTTGTCCGTAGTTTGTGCTGTGAGAGTCCATTGTAGAGCACCCCACAGTTTATTTCCTCAGTCTTCAGTCAGTGAACAGGCAGGTCGTTTACAGTATTTGCTAATCACTGATAAAGTGGCTCTAAACACCCCAGCATACCTTCCAGGTGCAGAGTGCACAAATTTTGTACACCTAGAAGTGGATTGCTGACTCACAAAGGGTGAATACATTCGATCTCAGTAGAAAATTCCAAATTGGTTTCCAGAATGGTTAGAATCCCACTCCCATTGGCAGTATACCAGGGAGCCTATGGCCCCTTTCTCAGCAACACGTAGTAGTATGAGTCTTTTTGATGTTTGCCAGTTGGAGTGTGTCATGCTACTTCCATTGTGGTGTTAATTTGCATTTCCCAGATTCCTAAGGAGGTGATGGCACCATCCCCCTAGGCAATCTGTGATCTGTCTCAGTTGCAACAAGAAAAGGTGAAGCGGGGCATAAGGCCAGATGGAGTGGTAGAGATTGGACACACGCTGGAAAACCAGAGTTCAGATCCCATTTACTGTTTCTGGGACTCTGAGATCAAAGTTGTGAAGGACTCTGAATCAAGGAGAATGATATTTTGGAATGGCCTGTGGACATCGTGCTCCTGAGGTCACCTTTCATAGGACCCTGCATACATTCTTAATGCTTTTTATTAAGAATTTATACAGGTTTTGATACCTCCAAACTATCCTATTTGTTTGCCACTAATGCTTATATAATAAACAATATAATCAGCCCCCCGTCTCACATTATAAAATACATTCAGTTCTTCCACCTATAAAAATATTTTACCTTTTCTGTGTGGTTGGTTCGTAGTTTGGCAGCAACCAACTGGCCTTAATGGGCTGGGGACCGAGAAGTGGAGCTTATGCCTCAGGGTGCTGGCCACCTGCGTGGGTTGGGACAGAGGAGCTGTTATCACGGTACAGAGCTTTCAGAATCGGCCCCAGCGAGGCCAAGGAGGGCCCGCATGTGTCCCTCCACCTGCACCTGCCGCTCTGGTCAGTGGGGCGTGGAGGGAGCCCATCCATCATGCACAGCTTAGCATGACTTGAAAAGAAATTTATTTTTAAAACAAAGTTCCCACCTCACACAACACAGCTCAGCTCTCAAGTGTCGGGTTAGCTTTTTGAGATGGATCTACAAGACCGAGGACAGGAAAGTAAGACCACATCTGTTTCCAAACCCATCTCGTGTGAGAGACCTCTTGCAACTGGGAGGTGGCATCAGAAATGTCCCCAAAACCCAGAAGCCCCTGGCATCTTGGCACTTTTGAACTCTTCCCCGAACATAGTGCATTGAGGCACATTCTTACCATTTGGGGCTTAAGTTCCCTCATTTTAGAAAATGTCAGGTCTGGACCATTTTCTAGGACCACTGGGTCTCAGCCTCTCTCAGACCTCATGATCTGAAAGGCTCAAGCTGCTGGAAGGAGACAGTGGGCTGAGGGTGGGGATGACTAAGCAGCTGGTTGGGGCAGGGGTTGGACCCCCTCGCTGCCTTTGCAGCCCCCAGCTGCCCCAGGAGGCCTCCTCCTCCCCGTAGGCAGAAGGCCCCCTCTGGTGCATTGTAGTGGCACGTTCTCTGCTTGTTTTGGGGCTCACAGGTCTCATTCCCCTGGATAAGGGGAGGGGCGGTGCCCCCTGACCCGCCAGGATGTGGAAGCAGCACTGGGTGGTCAGCTCAGCCCAGCACCACGCTCATTTCCCCTGCCCCTCCCGCCCCACAGTGGATGACATTTTCTTCTCCTGGTGACTTCTAACTGTATCCTGTGGACCAACATTTTAAATCGCAGCCCTGCCTTCCTCTCCCTGCAGAAGGGAGAGTGTGAGGGAGTGAAGAGGGCCCTGGGTGTCGGGGCCCTTCCACCCCTCCATCTGTGGGCCAGAGGCTCCTTGTTAGAAAGCCCATCAACACCCCCACCCCTCGCCCCTGGGCTGGGTGGGGGTGAAGCCCCCTCTGGTCTCTGACCTCAGTGAAGAGAGGAGGTGAGTCAGGCGGCTCCGCAGACCCCCTGCCCAGCTCTGGGGTCCTGTGGGTCTCACCTGCTGGTGCCCTGAGCAGCGCTGCTGATCCAAGTGAACCTCGGCCTCTCCTGATGCCCACCTGGGGCACGACCCTCTAGGTTTTGGCTGCAGCCCAGCCCCGGGCCACAGAATCTCCTTGTCACGAGCCCTTGGCATCACTGAGCTATGAGTGGGGCCTCCCTGGGCATGGTGGGCAAAGCTCTTGATGCTGAGGTGGGGATGCTGCTGCCGGCTGCCCTGTCAGGGCACTGCTTCCTGCAAGAGGGTAGCAGTGGGGGTGACAGGACCTTCCTGTCTTCCAGGATCAGGGCCAGGGACAACAACGGGTCCTACGCCCTGTGCCTGCTGCACGAGGGCAAGGTCCTCCACTACCGCATCGACAAGGACAAGACGGGCAAGCTCTCCATCCCCGACGGCAAGAAGTTCGACACGCTCTGGCAGGTACACAGTGCCCTGGGAAATGAGGGGGACAGGACCCCTGGGACCCATTAGAGTCACCGCCTGGGACTCTGCCCGAGACCTTCCTAGCCAGAGCCTACCCTTCAACCTCCAGGTGCCACTGCGTACCAGTGGCCAAGTTTGCAAAGTGCTTACCTAGAGTCATCAGGTTAATGAGGCTCCAGAAGTTTCTGTAGTTTCTCCAGAGCCAGTCAGTACTTGGCACCTTAGGGCAGTGTCTGCTCAGGGCTGTGTTCAGAGTTCAACAGGGACTCTGCATTGAGGACTAGAAAACATTTCTCTCTAAAGCATTCTAACTGGAACCAGAGCAACCTTTCTGACAAATATACACAAAGTAAAGATGTGGATGGCTGGGAAGGAGGCATGGATGTGGCCGACCCGACTGTTCTTTCTACTGTGAGAGACCTCGTTGAATATAAAATGCCAGGTGCCATTCTTGCTGCAAAATGCGTCTCCATTGAAATTAAGGCAACTTAGAAAGTAAGGCAGCACTTCCCATGCTTCCGGCCACCACCTGAACAGGATTGTTCCACCCTTATCTGAAAAGTGTTTATTCTTGACCCAACTGTTAGTGAACCCGAAACAGCTCACAATTTGGGTGTTACTTAGGCACAAGGAGCACTAAACCAGTTCTCACTGCTGTTTTCCATGTGGCTGTTGTGGGCATAACTAGCTTGTCTTCATTTTAAAGCACAGCTACCTGAAGAAATGACATCATTTTAGTGAAGGATGCTATTCACTGTAGTGGGGCAGAGATGGAGAAAACAAAGGGACTCTGCTACTCCAAGAGCAACAGCTATGTTTTTCTTTTGTGGGTGAGGGCCTGGCCAGGAACCTTACGTGTGGTAACACCAAGGAAAGGTCCCAACTTAAAATCTCATCTTTTAAAAAACTGAGGTCAGGGATCCTCGTTACCTTTAATGCACTTAGAGTAATCTCCACCTAATGTATTTTGGTTTCTAATGCTGTAGTTGGAACAAGAAATGCTTCTTTTCTGACCGCCAGGTATTGTCATATTATTCATATCAATTATAACACTGACCTTGTTGTTTGATTCATAGATCATTAGCATATGGCTCATTATCAACCAGAGGCTTTGCTTTATTTTAATAGTATCGATTTGAAAGAGCAGTTAGCCTATCAGGTAGCCCACTGCAAATCAGAGAGATGAGTAGAGAATGCTTCCATCTGGAATTAATTTCCCATCTAACTCTCTCAACTTGTACATGACACATTGATGGTGCATTGAAAGGCTTGAAGGCCCTGGGCTCCCTCACCAGTGCACAGCCATCCGGCTTCTCCCAAGTGACCATTTTCTTCCTGAGTCCACTCACAGTCAGAGTCTGTGTGCTCACTGTAGTGCTAACCATCTCTAATCGCTGGGAAGTTCTTTTCCAGGACTCTGTCTTAGATTTATTGATTTCTCCAGGATATCATAGTATTCAGCCCTAATTAAATCCTTCCCATTGTATATTTTCTAGCAACAGCATTTAAGAAGGAGCACCAAAATTGCCAGCAGTATCTTCCATTTTTACCAGCATGATTTCATGGATTTTTCTGACAGCAATGTAGCAGCATAGGGTACCTCTGTGCCCTACCCTCACCCAGGAGTCTAGTACTATGTTTCTGAGGGTTGTTAATTGCTATACTACTCTTGTATTCCTTACTTTGGTGCAGGAGTTAGCAAACCCATAGATCAAATCTGGCCCCATTATGTTTTTGTATAGTCCTTGAAGAAGTTTTGACACTTTAAAAGGTTGTTTGAAATAAATAAAGGACCATACAACAGAAATGGTATGTGGCCTGAAATAGCCTAAAATATCACTATCTGTCCCTTTACAGAAAAAAGCTTGCAGACCCCTGCCCAAGAGGGAAATCCCTACAAGTACGCCCACCCTTATGGAGTAGATTGTCTGAAAAGACAAGCATCAAAGGAGATATTAGAATGACACTGGAAAGATGGATGGGATGTCTCATCTCATGTTTTAGGAACCTCAATACTATTAGCCTGAGAATATACTATTATTTCATTTAACAGAACAGGGAGAGCTTCGGTGCCCATTTCAATAGCATGTTAGGACTGGTCAGACTGAAACATTTGTTAAGAGGGTAGATCTCATGTTGTGTTGTTGTGTTGTTATCACAATAACTAATTTTTTTTTAAGTTTGTTATCTGAAGGGTAAAATATATTCATTCAACAAACATTCCCCCAAGTAGGTAAGTTTTGGTACTGGAAATGTTACCGATAAACCGACGAGATATCACATAGGAAGATTTTAGGTTGTCTCAAGAGGAAATATCTGTGTGACAAAAGAAAATGTGGCATACTAAGACTGTCTTCTTATATAATTTTGATATAAATAAATCTACTTGTCATTGATTTGTTTTAAATGTAGAAATAAGACATCATGATTCACAGTTTTCTGGGAGCGATTAGCCAAGGATGTCCATGTCCTGTCAACATAAGGCCATTTTCCAAAAGGTCGCCTTTCCCCATGTTCCGACTCCTATATCACCTTCTCTCTGAAGCTTTTGGGCTGAATGGCTTGGCCCCTCCAAAATCTTTGCCCACAGGACTGTTAACAGCATTACTCACTATTTATCTGTCTTTCCACCAAGACAGTAAGCACTTCGAGGGCAGGAAGTATGTGTTATTCACCTTAGTTTACCTTTGTTGTCTTTTAGGGCCTAGTGAAGCAAAATGTTTGTTGAATGCCTGACTGAATGACTGAATGAATATTAGCATGCTGAGTTCATTTTCATAATATAACACAGATGTAGGAAAATATAAACAAATGCTGTAAGTGCAATTTACTATCAAAAAAGAAAGAGAACAACAGAGAGATAGAGATAGAGATCGAGGAGAGAGAGATGAGTAAAGTAGGGTCCCAAAGGGAAGGCCGCATGTACTGTCCTGTGTCTGAAGACGGGAGGAGAGAAGCATGAGGATGGAGCAGGCAGGTGACCCAAGGAAGTTAAGGGTTGTCCTTGTGGTTCAGGATTGTCCTTGAACCACTTTAAAGTTTGAAGTGGGAGTCCACTGCTCCAAGTAGGATTCTATTTCCTGCCTCCGTTATTTATTGCAACTTGTTTCCTTTCTTCTCTTTCAGCTAGTTGAGCATTATTCTTATAAACCAGATGGTTTGTTAAGAGTTCTTACAGTTCCATGTCAAAAAATTGGCGGACAAACTGGTGAGTCACTAAGATGTTGGAGTCTCAGTCTTTTAGATGATAATAATCTGGTAACAGTCAGTCTCGTTTTAGGTTTGGCCTGTTGCAAATTCAGGTGGGATGATGCTTTATTTTTACTGATTGATTAAAAATGTCAGATTGCTCCAGTTTGCACATATCATTAATCAAAATATAGCCAGTAACTTTAACTTTAAAAAACTAATTAGCTCTAATTGCATGAATGAGAAAGTTGAGTGAAAGAGAATAAAAAGAAATGTATGCAGAACATGTTTCTACTTTTCAAGCAGCAGTATTTTACAGTCACGTTGATTGATCTGCAGAGGGGAGAGGGTAAATGGGTGGTTTTCAGTGCTGTGGCATAATCGTCCATGTTGTTTCTCACCAGGAAGTATTAATTTTGGAGCTCGTCCACAACTTCCAAGTGCCAATCATCCGGTAAGTGTTACTAGAAATACCAGTGAAGGTGACGCAGTGTGTATTAACATAATGAAAGCATGTTTTGGCTAACAGGAGTAGTGGTAATTGTTGTTTAGGCTGGTGTCAGCTAGAATCAGCCTGTTTTCAGTTCTAAGCTAGCCAAGTTAATTTCTTTGGTAAATTAAATTCCCTCCATTTGCTAACAGTAAGCACAATGATCACGAAACCCAACGTTAATCAGAAATGTGCCTCCTGGCAGATTTGGGAAATGGTAGCATATTGTTCAGGCTCAGTCTTGAACCATCTATGCGGACATGTGGGCACGGTTGATGTGACCACACACAGTCGGTATAACCAGTCTGGTATGTAAGGTGTCTCAGTGACATTGTCTGCCCAATCCTTTGGGTTAAATCAACCAGGACATTGTTATTAGAAGATTTGCCCTTTCCAGAAGAGTTGGTTTGACAATAGCTTAGCAGGGAAAGGCTTGGGAAGTGCTTGATGGCATCAGAGAGAAGCCCTAGAGAAGGACAGAGTTGGGTACTTGGCCAGAACCCACACTCACACACACCCCGCCCCCCAACATCAGTAGGAGGTGAGAATGTGGCCTATCCAGACTTCTCCACGTGAGTTTGCCTGAAACATACCTGATGTACCTAAAGAGAGAGATTTCTGCCTCTTTTCTCCCTCCAGACTTATGAGCTGACACATAAATTCATACTCAAAGCACGAACTGGTTTCCTATTCCTTTTTGGAGACCTCATTGTGGACCTTTGATTCCCTTTAATGCCATCTGTGAAGTGTAAAAATTCCCCCATCGTGAGCAGTCTGCTGTACACCTCACTTTTTGCCTATTAGCCCTTAAAAAAAAACATCCAGCATGGACTTTCTGCACCCAGTGGGAACTAGTAACTGCTTGGAATCTGTGCTGTGACGAAACTGGGAGGCTCTCTGGGGGCAGCACTCGTCTCCAGATTGGGAGACCTGGAATTTGCTAAAATACTAGTGAATTTTAGGATCAACATCTAAAGTAGAGCACCTTTAAGGAGTCATTTTATTTCACTCTTTACATGGCTCATAGGCCTGGTGACTCTCCTTTCACATGTATATTCCGTAAGACATCCATTTTCCTCTAAGACAGATGAGCATGGAGAACTCCTAAAAGAATATCAAGCCCTATATTTAGCCATATATCACGCAATGGCTTCAAGAAGTTAGATATTTGGGAAAACTTTTTATTGACTGATGAGATACATACATGAAAAAATGCACACGCCCTAAGTGTCCAACTCTATGGATTTCCACAAATGCTGTGGAACCAGCACCCCAAAGGAGTAACAAAATTGGGCAGTCAGATTTACTTTTAGTTTCTTTAGGATGATTTTCCTTGAGTTTGAAATTTAATAATGATCTGTGAAACATAGGCTATATAATGTAACAACTCTAATTCTATAGCCTTTCGTGGAAAATAATTTTCCAGATCCTCCTGCTCAGGTACTTGGCTTTTCTTGAGGCCTTCCTCACGGTCAGGTGTTGCCCATTGGGAGTCACATCGGCAGGAACTGGAGGGGCTGGCAGTGTAATTATAAAGCAAGTTAAAATAGCATGTCATGTACTGTAGCCTGTATTTGCTTTCTGAAACATTTACTGTTCCTCTTTGCCGTTATGGTTTCTAGAGTTGGTCAGCGGGTGGAATAATCTCCAGAATCAAATCATACTCCTTCCCAAGGCCTGGCCCCAGAAAGGTGCTAAAGCGTCCCCTACTTGCTGTCCTTGACTAAGTGGTAGGACTGACCCGCACTCAGCGCCCACGCCGCCACCCCCTCTGGCTGCCCTCGTGTGCGCTGCCCTGACCCGCCCGCCTACTGCTATGGCCTCACATCTCTGTGCCGTGTGTAGCCTCATGGGCAGCCCACCCGGGTACACACTGTGCTTTCCATGTGGGTCCTTGTCACTTTGCTGCAAAGTGTATCACTGTGCGTGTGTTTTCTCTGCTCACGTGTGTGCCTGAAATTCATTTGGGTCAGTATGATAGGTGGGAGCTAATTCTCATATTGGAAAATCTTTTCGAAGTGAGCCAAGTTACTTTTGAGTTACCATACTCATAGGTTGCAGTATTATGGTAATTGATGATATAAATCACATGGTGATGGAAGAAACACCAAAGTGTTGTGGGTACTGCACAGTGAGGGCTTAAGGTTGTTTATTTCATAGGTATCAAGTGCCTCAACAACTTCATGATGGCTATAGGTTCCCAAACAGAACTTTAAATATAATATTTATAGAGACAGGAATTTGAGGATTAGAAACACCATTTATGTTTATGAGGCAGGAAGGTTGACACAGGAAGCATTTTTATATTTTGCTGTATTACTGAATTAGGAGGGAAATATAAAGCTCTTTTTTAATGACTTATTTATAATGAATCACCTCCCTTAAAAAATACATACATCTGTATAATGTATACATCTATGTAATTGCTTTTGTCCCTTTTCTACCTTTATCGTTGGTGGTATAAAATTGATTTTTTTATTAATAATTCTTTCCATTTTCATATCAGTTGGTATTTTTCCAAACATGTCAGCATATCATTGGGCATCAGCTCATGAAGCAGATTGCCTAAAGTACTTATGAGAAACAGAAATTACAAAGCATGAAAGCCATGAGATTTTATTGAGTATAAATTTTCCTAGTGGGCAGTCATACTGAAGACATTCTCAGTCTTGTTGCCCACAGAATATATACCATAGAGAAGCGAGTTTAAATACTGTGTGAGGGGAAAGTTACGTGATAAACCTGAATGGAATAACTATTTGATGTCATATTCCCAGTCAGTGTGCATCAGCCCATGGAAATGACAGCTAGGATGGAGCGTTGTTTTTGGGGGCGACAGTGAGGACTGCGCATGCCAGGGGTGGCATCTTAGGCGTTGAGGACCAGGTTGTCAAGGTGCTACATTCTCTAAGTCAGTGTCCCTTTTGCCCTACAACCTGGTGTTTGTTTCCAGGCCAGGGCCAGCAGGTGATTGAGGCTTTGACCTGAACACATCAACGTTCTCCATGATCCAACACAAAATTCTCCACGGCTGCCACCTTCTGGCCCACCTGGCCTGCGATCCCTATTGGCATTCACCCTTTATCTCCCAGGATAGGGTTCCGCTGGGTTGCCAGGGTGGCACCTCACAGGACCATAGTCCAGTGGTAAATAGGCCAGATGGTGTCCCATCAACTGAGGTGACTCAAAAATGTATTCAGAGTCAGGGTGCTTTTCAGCCATGAATCGTGTTTGCAAGGTTATGATTACAAATTCAGTTCCAATTAGTGACTTCACCACCTTGGTGTGGCAGTGAAACCCAAGGTGCTAGGTCCTCAAGCAGAGGCTGCATTGACGAAGCTTCCTAGAATGACTCAGGACAGGACACGCCACATGCCTGGCGCCCCCTCAGCAGCCCCAGGACCCCTCACTCACAGGCTTTCTTGGCCGCTCCACTCACAGGGTCTGCCTGGAGCCACGGAGGAGGCCCTGTGGAAGTGGGCCACAACCCTGGTTCCCACCCGTGTGTATTCATCAGTCTCTTTATGAAGGCCAAAGTCCGTGTTCCGACACACCGCCCCCAGGCCAGGTGCAGTCCCAGCAACGAGCAGTTTCAGTGTGAACAGAGTAGACACGGGATTCCACATTTATCTCAATTCTGTGGTTTCCAAGTGTATCATTCAGGGTTCAACCAGGGGAGTGTGAGCAGTCAGAGATTTATGTATAAAACAGACACACCCACACACACACGTAGGTACATATATAACATACATATGCACTACATATTTATACCTACACACATCTATGTACAGGTACCCGCTACACACGCACATGTAGATTTAACACAAGAACTTGGCCTACCCAGTTGTAGGGGCTGGCTAAGTAAGTCTGATGGCTGTAGGGCAGACCGGCAGGAAGGGACGACCAGGATGGAACTTCTCAGGCACAATTGCAGCTGTCACCCACAGCCAGGGGTCAGTTGTGCCCCCACCCCCACACCTTTTGCTCTCTTGGGAAAGCCTCCACCCTCTTCTAAGGGCTCTTGACTGATTAAGCCAGGCCCACCCAGGATAATCTCGCCATTTTAAATGAACTACTTAGGGATTTTAACTGCAGCTGTAAAATTCCTCCCTAGCAGTACCAAGATCACGGTTTGATTCAATAACAGTATTGTAGTTCAGGCTAGCTAGGTGAGGTCAAAATGCCATCACCCCAGGAAACAGTCACCCAGCATTGTGAGGAGATAAGCTCTACCCCCCCTCCATCGTTGTCCCAAGCAGGCTAAAGCCAGGCCAGGTCACTCACATTGACTAAAGGAAAATCCAGAAAATAATTTTTAGTAGATTTTTAGACTAAGGGAGAACATGTCTATATAAAAATAAAGAAATATACACATGGATAAGAATCATCACATCATCCAAAGGGAAATAATAAACTGGGAATAAGTATTAGTCATGATGACAACTATATAAGGTTAATATCTTCAATATAGAAAGAGAGTCTATAAGTCAGTCAGAGAAGTTTTAGCTGTCTAATAAGCTATTGGGCAGAGAATGTCAGTAGGCAGTTTATATTAGGCTGCTGCAGAAGTAACTGTGGTTTTTGTCATTATTTTTAGCCTTTTAAACCGCAATTAGTTTTGCACCAGCCTAATAGTAAAGCAGCTATAAATGGCTCTTACACATAGGGAAAGCTGTCCCATTTTCTAGTAAGAGAAATGCGAGTGAAAACTACAGTGCTATGCTATGTCCACCTGTGAAACGGACCCAAGTAAAAAAGCCTAGTGACACAACGTGCAGCAAGGGTGTGGTACACAAGCACTTTCACACTTCGTTGGAGAGTGTGAAATGAGACAATCTCTGAAAAAGGCAACTTCACAGCATCCATCAAAATTAAAAGCACATATAACTTCTTAACCACAATTTTATTTTTAGGTATGTATCGTACAGATACTGTTGCATTTATGTGTAATCATGTATATATGAAGGTGTTTATTTCAACATTGTATAATTGACGAAGTCTGGAAATTAAAAGTCTACCAATGGGAAATAAATGCAGTCGTTTACAATGAAGTTCATACTATGGGAGGGGTCTGATATCTAAAATTGTTTCAAAAATACAATATTAATTGCAAACAACAAAGTCATGCACATATATATGTGCTGATACAGTGTAGGATATTCTGGAAGAATATAGAAAATACTGGTAATACTAGTTGCACCAAGAGAAGAAAACGGGAGGGTGTCAAGGAAACCCACTTTTCATTTTAAACTCTGTTGTACTTTTTAAAATTTCCACCTATTAAAATTATTTAATCAGCTTTTAAAAAGAGAATTTAATAGCAGAAGTAATCTGATCAACTAATCAATTAATCTAATTAATTCTATGAAAACACTTTTCTGGCCAAAAAAAAGGTTGTTTATTTAAATTTATAACCACTTTGAAGTATTTATTGAATTTTACATAGATTTCAAAAATATCAGTAGTTAATTGATAAAAGAAAAGGATTGTATAATTTAAGCTATGTATTAAAAATATTTTAATTGCTCATCAGAAATAATTCAGGAGAACTAATATTTATGTTTTCACAAAAAGAAGGGGAATTTTCCATTATCTAACCAGTTTTGAGAAAAGACTAGTGGGAATTATGTCGAATATTTGATCTGTTTAGCTAAGGTGTAAATAACTTTCCTGAATTTGATCAATTTGATCTAATAATTTGATTAATTTGATCAATATAGTTTTTAATAATTCAGGCATAAAAAGTACATGCTAGAACTTGAATTAAATTAGCATATAGGTATATAATGAGAAGTATGGTTTAATTTGAAGATTATTAATCAAATAATTTAAAATTTCATGACAAAACTTAAGGGTAGGTGTCTTAAACTTTTCTTTAGAGATTAGTAACAACATGTCAGTACTTAAAAATACAACTGGATTTGACTGAGGAATACGAGTGTGATTCACCCTCTCCCCACCTCCCACCGTCCACTTACTTTAAGGACTGGGAGTCCTTAAGTGAATAAAATCCATCCTGTTATTGGTACTGGAACATTTTTCTTTGCTACTTTAAGTACATAACTAACTTGTCCTTCTATTAAGGAAAATTGTCAATTTGACCGGCATCCTTAAAGACTTAAAGACAGCATTTCAGGTCCACAATTCAAAGGCACGTTCACTGAGACACGGCATTCACATTTATCTAAGTTGTGGAAAATCCAGAATTTCAAATGAAAACCCATTTTTCATGTTTTATTCTAGCACATGCATTGATGATTAGAATATTTTATGACATATGTAAATACAGACTTCACTAGGGTTCAGCTGGCAGAGAGAAAAAGAAAAAGAAGTTCTCAAGTCATACTCGTTTGGTAATTTATAAAACTTAAAAGAAAAATCACAAATTGCTTTTTGGAAGGTAGAACATTAAGGTGGCTAGTGCCATCTAGTGGTACGCTACAGGTTTGACTTCTGTTTTGAATACCAGCAAAAATGGGGAAAAAGTTATTGTCAACATTCATCTACACCTTGTTCTCTAAGCAGAAAAGGTGATACTGTTGATTAGGGCAGAATAAATCATGAAATACAAAGCAAAAAGAATATGATGAATGATGTAATGAACCAACAGTGTGCTTTTCATTAAATTAAAATTTCATTAAATTTTAAATACTAATCAATATTTTTAAATACAAATATTGAATACTAATCAGTATCTAAGGCATAATTTACTATTATGCCTTAGAGCTCATTCTTTACAAAGTCCTTAAATTCTTCTTTTCCATTGAGCATTCAATTCCAGAAGGGTTTTGTTGTTGCTGTTCTACTAAATGACATATTCATCAAGTATTTTGGGAAAGATTAAACTTGCTTTTTGTATCTTCATCCTCCTCATAAAGTCATGACTGCCCTTTTAACTGACACAACAGAAAACCTCCCATTCCTTCCAAAGACTGTTCTCCTGAGCATAGTGCCGTCTTCTGTCCCGCTGTGGGTTTCGGATGGGGAGCTGATATGGTTATTTAGGGAAATGTGGCTCTGGGCTGAGCTCCGAAGGCTATAATTGTGTGGTAGTCGTGCAGGCAGCATTGAAAAGAAGCCTTGATACGCCTCCTCTGAAAACATGGAGCCTCACCTTTCAGAGGGGACCCTCAACCCGTTTCCTTCTCTAAACAGACTGGGGTGAACACCACGCCACCCCTCAGAGTAAGCTATGTCCTTGGCTTTACGTTCACTGTGTCCATCACTACCCATCCTGACTGACTCCTGATGCCCTGGCATCCCTGTCACTATTTTTTTACACCCCCACCTCTGTTTTAAAATTCTTCCTCACAGGATTTGTATGTCAGGTAATTGCATTCTGGCTTAAATATAACAGCTTTTATGAAGTCCTCCTGCTCTGGAAAACATTCGATCAGGGTGGAGAGACTGCAGCCCCATGATATGGTCTTAAGTGGGTAAAGGGCAGGAGGGCGTAAGGTCACGAGAAGGGGTTCCAGTGCCCCCGCTGTCCATGAGGGATGACCCTGATACCTTGAAGTTTTGTCTTTGGATCTCAGAACTTTCCTACACACAGGGAAAATCGGAGAGGTTGAAATGATAGAAATGTAAACCTAAAAGAGACTTCTTTTTTAATTCGAAAACTATTTCCATCATGGAGTTTTATTTCAGGAGGGAACTGAGCAGAGGGGGAGGATGGAAAGCCTTGGGAATTTCCTAGTTTCTCCTATGACAGTTCTGCCATGACAGGGTAATTATATTATAAATGAGACATGAATTCACAGCATATCCAATAGTGCTGTAATCATGAAAATTTCTAAAAGAGGTAGATTGTAATTTGGAATTATCCACACCTATTTCCCTCCATTAATATAAAGACTTGAGAGAGAACTTCGTTTTATATCACATTAGTTTACAGTTCATTTTACAGTTCATATCTCCCAGCTTTAAGAAGTTTCTTCATTCATACATTCATCATGTGTATGTTTGACACATTTTTATTGAGCACCAACAGTGAGCGGGACAAAACTCTAATGCAGTGAATGAATTAGTATGCCCCCTGGAACTTAGATTTCATTTCCATCTTGACACATCCTAACTACTTCCATTAAACAATTCAGTAAGAATGCTGCTGATGTGGTACAGGGAAAATGGACCTGAGGACATCCCACTGACACACAAGAGTAGGTACCCTTTAGCCAAGTCACACAGGTCTTTGTCACTATAAGCAGTGGCTCTGTAGTGTTCAGTAGACAGCATGAAGAAGGAAGTCCAGGGTTGGAGACGAGTGGCAGCTGTGGCACCTTGTGACTTAATTATTGTACTTTTGGTTCCTGGGACTGTGAGATCAGGAAGGCAGATGAGGATAGTCAGTGTGTGCCAGAAGACAAGTGAATGTGTACCATTAAGCTTACTGTCTGTTTTTCAAATATCTCCAAAATCTGGCGGTGTCTCATTTCTTCGTGGCCAGTGCTTGGGCACTGATAAGGTAAATGGATATATAAATTTTCTACAAAACTCACGCCCCAAAAATGGATTGAATTGTGGCTTTCCCAATGAACCAGATTTAGTAGCAATACCCTTGTTTTACATGAGGGTGGGTCAGGAAGACAAGACAGAGACTTTCAAAGGAGAAATGTTATAGGAATATAAGGAATAGATTTTCTTCCCATTATTTCATGATGCAAATTGATATAAATCAAATAAATAATAGGGAAGGTCACCATTAATAATGGCCAGCAAACTTTGCTTTGATGAGCGTCAGTTACATGCTCTAGGTTCAGGGAAGAGTTACCTTCCATCCGGTTAGCATAAGAGGTTCCTTCCTCCCAGGATCGTGGTGGTGATGATGACGGTGGTGGTGGTGATCACTCACTGGCCAGTGCTACCGCCTGGCATCCACCCAAATGTTGCTAGATCTCCACAGCAGCTAAAGACAGAGGCAGAAACTAGGACTGCATAGACAATTTGGAGTTGGGCAGTGGGTGGAAGCAGATGGTGGATATTTAATGTTTGTTTTTAAATAACTTACGTATGATGTAAAATTGAAGAGAAAGAGTTAATGGATCCAAGGGAATAATGAAAATCTGCAGCATCTTTTGGGAGGTGCAAGTAGGATTTGAAAGGCTTCTAAGTAGGGCGGGAATTCCTGTGAATTCTCTCCCAACAGCCTGAGACCCTCACAGGCCCCTTGAATTGTGGGAGCATGAGCTGTATTTTGCCCTCACAGGATCCAAGCAGTTGCCCGAAGAATGAGATAAAAAGCCATGTTGCTTTTGTTTCCTGTCTCTCGTCCTTATTCTTCCCTTTGTCTTCTCTGCATAAGTTAAATTGTGATTATTTGAAAATAAAAATAATTACGCAAATCAACTTAGCAGTGTATCAATGAAGAAAAGTGACGTGTTTCTTTGTGTGCTTCAGCCTCCCTCATCTCAAGGGAACCGGCCAGAGAGTTCCACGACGTTCAATCCTTATGAGCCAGACCGAGGGCCCTGGGTCTCGGAAAGAGGTGAGAGACGTCCTTTTAGTCACCGGTCAGTCGCAGCTGGTTGGGATGGTCTGCACAGCCTCCCTCATGATGTGTTGGCCACATCGAAAATGTTTCTCAATGCTGCTCCTTTTGAACTTCTCATTTCTTGTAGTACTGATACTACTCAAAGTTCACGAGAAAGATGTTTGTGTCCAGTAATGTGTTTCAGTGGCAGGTGCAGCAATGTGGCTGGTAGAACCTGAAGGGATGTCTGAGCTATGGCGATTGCGAACATGTTTAGGGAACTGTGGTGATTGGTGAGCCCACGAAAGGATGACCTCAGTAGTCCTCTACTAGACATGTTACCAGAAATGGGGCCTCTGGATGACCTTCTTGGGTTCTGTAGGTGACCCCAGGTCATTTTTTATTGGTGAATATGGTCTGTCTATTGCTACAAAAAAAATCCCAGAATTTAGTAGCTTATAAGGACAATAGTCATTTAATTATCTCTCATTTAATTGTCCAGTGCAGGTCTGGAATTTGGGCGGGGCTCACCTCGGCGGTGGCTCCGGGCCTCTCTCAGTAAGAGGGGCTGGAGCTGGGCCAGCAGGGGAGGAGGCCATGGTGAGGCCGTGGCTCTGGGGGCTGGCCAGCGTCTCCCCATCTCCAGGTGGTCTCAGGGCCTCTCTGCCTGGGCTGTCTCACAGCATGGAAGGTGTCAGGGCAGTTGGACACCCTGCATGGCATCTGAAGCTTCAAGAGCCAAGTTTCCACCAGACGAGCTTTTAATAAACTCCCCTGAGTACATGACAAACATCACTTCTGATACCCTCTATTAGTTGACACAGTTACAAAAGCCACTGAGGGGAGATGACATAGACTGCATCTCTCACTGGAAAGAGGATCAGAATTTTCAGACATAGTTGAAGCTACCACGGCCCATGAGGAGGGCCCCATCTGTTTTTGCCTCTGGAGTCAAAGTCGTTTTCTTGATAAACATTAATGCAAGAATGACAGTCAAGTACAATGGGGATGAGGGGCTTTTTGCTGCCCCCCATGAGCTGGGTGAGACCGTGCCTTGGGTACTCACTGGCACCATAACTACCCAAAGTGACCAAGGTCTTGAAAGGCAGGCTGTGACCACAGGAGGTGAGAGTGGGAGATGATGGGCTTTTCACAATCCCCAGGGTTGTATGTTTCTTGATTTGATTGCAGACACCCAGAGAGAAGCGTTGCCCATGGACACGGAAGTGTACGAAAGCCCCTATGCAGACCCTGAGGAGATCAGGCCTAAGGAGGTCTACCTGGACCGGAAGATGCTGACCCTGGAGGACAAAGAACTGGGCTCTGGTAACTTTGGGACTGTGAAGAAGGGCTACTACCAGATGAAAAAGTAAGTCAAAACTGCACCATCACACCACACTTGTTCTCATGTGAGCTTACATGCTAGAAACTGTTACATATGCAAGTATTATGTTCATTGTACCCCAAACATAAAATGTAACCTACCATAGCTAATTCCTTTTTCATTAACAGTAAATTTTTTGTTCATTTCTGATACAATTATCACGAAAGCACTCATTATGCATATTAACTATGTGTATAATAAATTAGTTTAGACATAGTACATGTGTCTTACAGAAAATTAGAAAATAGAAATATAGAAAACAGAAAATTAGAACATAAAAACATCATATTTGTACCACCTAAATGCCACTACTGTTAACTAACCTTAATATACGAGGTTGAACAATTAAGTTCGTGAACACATCCTAGAAAAAGTGCTACATACCTCATTGCTGAATATCACTATGGTCACCTTCAAAGTACTCCCCTTGGGAAGCTGTGCACCGACTCCAGCACCTAGTCCACCCTTCAAAGCAATTTTGGAGCTTTCTTTTAAATGGCCATCAGAGCTGTCGTCATATTACCCTTGATGTCCTGAATGTCATCAAAATGTCTTCCTTTCAATATTTCTTTTATCTTTTGATGAAGAAAGAAGCCATTGGGGGCCAGATCAGGTGAGTAGGGAGGGTGTTCCAATATAGGTATTTGTTTATTGGCTAAAAACTCCCTCACAGACAGTGCTGTGTAAGCTGGTGCATTGTTGTGATGCAAGAGCCATGAATTGTTGGAGAAAAGTTCAGGTCATCTTTTTCACACAGCCTTTTCAGTACTTCCAAATAGTAAACTTGGTTAACTGTCCAGTTGGTACAAATTCACGATGAATAATCCCTCTGATATCAAAAAAATGGTTAGCAACAGCATTGCAATGAGTTCACAAACTTAATTGTCAGACCTCGTGTGAGTGTGTGTGTGTATACATACACGTATGTATTATTTAATTAAAATGCAATCATTCAGTAACAGTGTTTTCACTTATTTTCTTTGATTTTTTAAAAATTTTGTCTCATTTCTCTTACCCAGAAAATTCCTAATTTCAAATATCATTAGTAGAATTATTCATTTGCTTTATCCTATAATCTCAAATAGAAGTACATATTATACAGCAGTTAGAACTGCTAAACTACTAACTTCTCTTTGTACTTTTTTTGGTCTTGAGAAGGCAACCCACATAGAATGTTCAGTAAAACTAGTGGTTTCTAAATTCCTTTGAAATAAACTCTCTCTTTGAATATGTATGTTTGAATTAGTGTGTTACTGACATGAATAATGTTGGCTTTATTGTTGAATGCTATATTAAATTTAAAGAATGTTTTTCTTGAGTAGGTAATTTACATGATTCAGGGGTCAGGAGTATAGATAAAAGTATGCACAGAAAAACTTGCTTTCAATCCTGTCCGTTCTGTGTGTGTGTGTGTGTGTGTGTGTGTGTGTGTGTGTGAGTGAGTGTACAAGGCGTGATCAAACAATACAGGGAATGTTTAAATAAAAAACTTATTATTAGGTTGGTACAAAAGTTTTTGCAATTACTTTTAACCTTTTAAACCACAATTATTTTTGCAACAACCTAATACATTAAAAAACACATTGCCATTAATCTCCCTCAAAATACTTCCCCTTGCTTTGAACACACTTATCCCATCATTCTTGCCACTTTCTGAAACAATTCTGTAAGGCCTCTTTCATGAGTGTCTTTAGTTGTGCTGTCATGGCTGCCTCAATGTCATGAATCATTTTGACTGAGCAAGAGCCAAAAGTCACACAATGCCAGATCCAGTGAATGAGGACACACTGTATAATGTATTTCATTTGACAGAAATTGCCATGTACCAGAAGTGATGTGTGATACAGAGCATTCTCATGATGGAGGATGATTTATGGCACACTTTAAAACACACCTTCTCTCAACTGTAGCTCACACCTGACTGACTGCACCGAACAAGTTGAAACTTGTCACACACTGTTACTAAGGTTCGACGTGCCACTTCCCATATTGAAGATCCCTGCTTTTCTGCACTCGACAGCAGCATTCACCGTATTTTGTGATCACGACAGAAATGCTCCATGTCACACATCACTTCTGGTATGGCAATTCCTGTCAAATAAAACCATTACGGTGTGTCCTCATCCACCTTATTCACGGGATCTGGCACCATGCGACTCCTGGCTTTTCCCCAAAGTCAAAATGATTCAGGACACTGAGGCAGCCATGACAGTGCAACTAATGACACTCAGGAAAGAGGACTTCCAGAACTGCTTCAAAAAGTGGCAAGAATGATGGGATAAGTGTGTTCAAAGCAAGGGGGAGTATTTTGAGGGGGATTAATGGCAATGTGTCTTACTGTAATAAAGTTTTTTTAATTTAAACATTCACTACATTTTGTGATCACACCTCATATATATAAAATTGAATAATATTCTTATTTTAAAATATATGTATGTATATCACAATCATTTTATAAAATGAATTTATATTATCCTGTAGTTTGTGGTCCTTAAATTTCTTGTTTAATTGTATATGTAAATTACCATTGATATGATTATAGACACATAATTTCAACTAGAGAGTTTGCGGAGCGGCCCTATGGGGTCATTTGGGGCACAATGAGGTCTTTGAAATATTGAGTCTTCCAATCAATAAACATGACCCATCCCTCCCATCCCCATTAAAGACCAATCCCCATTAAAGATGACTTGGGTTATCTTTAATTTCTCGCAGGTCTCTCAGCAGAGTTATTTAGTTTTTTGTGTGGAGGTCTTACACAACGTTTTTTTGTTGGATTCATGTGTAGGTATTTAGTGTTCTTGATATCAATATGTATGGTATGATTTTTTAAATTTTATTTGCTAATCCCTGGCGTTGGTTGAATGTGGAAATATAACTGGTTTGGCCTATTGACCTAATACCCAGCAACCTTGCTGAATTCACCTATTATCTTGCACTTATTATTTCTAATAGTGTATTTATGCAGTCTTTGACCCAGAAATGTGTCATCTATGAATTATGACAGTTTTATTTCATTCTGTCTAATCTTTGTATTTTGTATATTGCTTTCTTGTCTTATTGTATTACCCAGGAACTATGGCTCAATCATAGGATAAAAGTAGCAGTAGCCTCATTCTTCATTCCTGATTTCAGTGGAAAACTTTCAGTGTTTCACCATTAGATTTGTAGCTGTTCTTTATTGGATTAAGAAAGTTTCCATCTATCCTTACTTTTCCGAGAGATTTGTTTTTCATCACTAAGGTGTATTACATATTATTAAATATTTTTTTTCCTCTCCTGGATAAACATACGGTTTTTCTCCTTTATTATGTTCATGTGGTTAATTACACTGATTGATTTTCAAATATTAAACCCACCTTGCATTCCTGGAATAAATCCATCTTGTTCATGAATTATATATACATAATATGTTTCATAATTCACTGAATTTACTAATATTTCTCTTACAATTTTTGTATCTATGTTCATGAGGGATATCAGTAAATTATTTTCTTATAATTTGTCTGGTTTTGGCATCAGAGTAATGCTGGCCTCATAAAATGAGTTAGGAAGTTTCCTTCTTTTCTTTCCTGGAAGGGTCTGTGGATATTATTTCTTCCTTAAACATTGGGAAGAATCAAGAAGTTTTTGCTTGTTAATTTTGACCTCTACTTCACACCATATACAAAACCAGATGATAGACTGAACTGTGAAGGTAAAACAATGAATTGTGTAAAAATAACATAGGACAATGCTTCCCTGACCTCAGGAAGAGGAGGAGGGTGGCGCTCCTGGGGTGCTGGTGGTATTCTGTGTTTCCATCTGTCCAGTGTGTAAACACTTGTTGAAGTCTACACTGAAGTTGTCTGCTTTTCTGAATGTATGTCAGACTTACTCTGCTATTCTCTTATTTTGCCTGTATTATTGGATCGTTCTGTTTTTTTTCCCCCATGTTGGGGTTCAACAAAGGAGGTATACTTCATGCATTTGTGGAAATTGTATCACAGAGAGATGCAGTTTTTCAAACCATACATAGTTAATTTCCATTCATTTATTTCAGCCTCACTATATCAGAATATTTCAAGTGTTCAAACATGACCTTTGTGATGTTTTTATTAGAAAATAAAAAATAACTGTTTGTAAATTTGTTGAAGCTTGCTTAAAATTAGCAAAACTCAGCTTAAAAGTGTTTTGTAAACTATGAGCTTTAACAGTGTATACTCTTTTTAGTTCTGCATCCAGAAATTTATATTTAACATCTATTAAAGGAGTGTTGTATTTACATATGCTACACATAATCTGAGATGGTAAATCTCAATATTTTATAGGAATCCATGTATGTCATAGTTTGTAAAGTTTATCTGAAAGTTATTTAAATATTCTATTAGGCTTTATACTTGGTTGGGGCATTCTGTAGCACCATCCCCATTCTTTTTAACTAATGACACGTTACTCTCTTTGTCTATAAAATGAGAGAACATGGTTGGAAAACTAGTCACTTATAACATGGCTTCTTAAGATGCACTTCCATTCTGTTGCAGTTATTTGCATAACACCATTTATAGCATAGGAATTATGCTTCACGGGAGATAATTATCTAGAAGTGAGCCACTATGAAAAGTTTCTTATGTGTAATGGTGTCTTTTGTAGAGTTGTGAAAACAGTGGCTGTGAAAATCTTGAAAAACGAGGCCAATGACCCGGCTCTTAAAGATGAGCTATTAGCAGAAGCGAACGTCATGCAGCAACTCGACAACCCTTATATCGTGCGCATGATCGGAATTTGCGAAGCTGAATCCTGGATGCTGGTTATGGAAATGGCGGAACTTGGGCCACTCAATAAATATTTACAGCAGAACAGGTATCGTTAGGTACCTCAGAAGTTGATACTGTGAGGTACAGGGCTCACCTGCCAATATGCGTAGTGGCCTGATTTCTACGGGAAGCCTCTCTCCGCCCATGCCATCTAGTGTCAGTCCATACTCAGCGACCTTAAGAGAGGAGGAAAGAGAGCTGTAGCCTTTGGATCAAGTGTTCTTTAGCTCATTTGCACAAAGAACAACTCGAATCCAACAGTCTGGTTCTCATCCGCCTTTGCTCACTCTGTGAGCCTAGTGATAGAATCAGCTTCAGAATATCTTGACAGTCAATCTCCCCTCACTATGAAAAATCTGCTCTTTTAGAATAAATATTTACTAAATATTTTATAAGGGATAACAGTGATGTTTTACATGTCTGGCTGACCTGTACAGCGTCATGAGTAATTACTTCTGAAAATATCTGTTGCTATTAATTGATTACAACCATGGATGGAGTTATCATGCTGTGCTTCTCTAAAGCCATTGTTGAGATGGAAGAACTCACAAGAGTAGCCACTGGTTACCTCTTCCCATTTGCTACATTATGTTTGTACTTTATTTAGATTGTGTCTCTAATCTCCATAGAAGGGAGGTGTTGTTACCACCACTTCACAGGTAAGCAACTGAGACTTGGGGTTGATTTTCTTACCTACTTAATACTGGAAGAAGGATTCCAACTGAAGCCTGGCTCTTCATGACCAGGTCTGATCACACCATCATACTACTTTTCATGTAGTTCAAAGCATGCCATGACAATTATACCAGTTGACACCAGAAGAAGGGTGATAAGTTTTGAACAGTTATAGGGTAACACAGATATTTATCACCGCTAGTGACTCTTGCTTAAGAAGAATAAGAAATGAGTGAATTTACCTTCTTTCTGAGGAGCACAGTTGGTTGTTCTGAAATGGACGACCATTCACTATCACTAATGACACACTTGTGACTTTCAGGCACGTCAAGGATAAGAACATCATAGAACTGGTTCATCAAGTTTCTATGGGGATGAAATATTTGGAGGAGTGCAATTTTGTGCACAGAGATCTGGCTGCAAGAAATGTATTGCTGGTCACTCAACATTATGCCAAAATCAGTGATTTTGGACTTTCCAAGGCACTTGGTGCTGATGAAAACTACTACAAGGTAGGAACAACTTAGCCAATATTCAGAGCGCCAGGTAGTAGAAAGCTAAAATGCAAATGTATGTCTTCTGTATTTTATTATGGTGAGGTTTGAAGAAGCAATTTCCCTGTTTAAAAATAACTATGTAAAAAATTTTCTTCTTACACTTTGATTCTATTATTTTAGAAAAGAAAAATACTCTAATATATCACAACTTGATATTTACTCAGAATAGTATCTTCCAAACTATATTCCTTGGAACAATGGGAAATCAATAATTAGCTATCAGAAAGAAAAATTAGGAAAACAATTTTATTTACAATTGCATCAAAAAGAATAGGTAAAATACATAGGAATAAATTTAACCAAGGAGGTAAAAGACCTGTACTCTGAAAACTTTAAGACACCGAAGAAAGAAATTGAAAACAACACAAATAAGTGAAAAGAAAAAACATACTTGTGGATTGAAAAAATTAATACTGTGTAAATGTCCATATTACAAAAAGCAACCTACAGATACATTGCAATCCCTATCAAAATTCCAAAGGCATTTTTCACAGAACTAGAATAAATAATCCTAAAATTTGTATGGAACCACACAAGATCCTAAATAACCAAAGCCATCTTGAGAAAAGAACAAAGCTAGAGTTATCATGCTCCTTGGTTTCAAATAATACTACAAAGCTATAGTAATCAAAACAGTATGGTACGGGCACAAAAACAGACACAGAGATTCAATGGAACAGAGTAGGGAGCTCCAAAATAAACCCATGCCTATATGTTTAACTAATATTTGACAAGCGAGCCAAGAATACTCAACAGGGAAAGGATAGTCTCTTCAATAAATGGTGTCGGATAAACTGGATATTCACATGCAAAAGAATAAAATAGGATCCCTATTGTATACCACTTACAAAAATTAACTCAAAATGGATTAAGGACTTAAACATTAAGAACTGAAACCATAAAACTCCAAAAACAAAAAGAAATGGAAAAAAGAGTTTCCTTAACATTCAGTATGGCAACAGTTTTTTGTTGTTGTTGTTGTTTTGGTTTGTTTTTTGTTTTTGACTATGACATAAAAGCACAAGAAACAAAAGCAGAAATCAACAAGTGAAATTATATCAAATTAAAAGTTTTCTGTACATCAAAAGAAACAATCAGCAAAATGAAAAGGCAGCCTACACATTGGGACTCATATAACTCAATAACAGAAAAAAACAATCAGATTTTAAAACAAGCCAAGGACCTGAATAGACTTTTTCCCAAAGAAGACATGCAGATGGCCAACAGGTACATGAAAAGGTAAGGTACTTGGCATCACTAATCATTAGGGAAATGCAAATCAGAACCACAATTAGATATCACCTCACACCTGTTAGAATGGCTATTAGCAAAAAGACAAGAAATAACAAGTATTGGCGATGATGTGGAGAAAAGGGAACTCTTGTGCATTGTTAGTGGGAATGGAAATTGTTGTAGTCACTATGGAAAGTAGTATGGAGGTTCCTCAAAAAATTAAGAATAGAACTATTATACCATATGATCTAGCAATCCCTCTTGTGCATATTGATCTGAAGGAAATAAAATCACTATCTGATGGAGATGTCAGTACACACCGTGTTCATTGCAGCATTATTTACAATGGCCAAGGTGTGGAAACAACCTAAATGTCTATCAATGGATAAATAAATAAAGAGAATGTATATACACACACACACACACTATTCAGCTATTAAAAAAGAAGCAACTGTTGCCATTTGCAACAACATAGGTAAAACTTGAGAGCATTATGCTAAGTGAAATAAGTCAGACAGAAAAAGCTAGATACTCCATGATCTCATTTATATGTGGAATATATATATAAGTAATATCCAAAAAATCTGAATACATTGAAACAGAGAGTAGATTGGTGGGGTAAATGGGTGAAGGTGGTCAAAAGTTAAACTTCCAGTAAGAAGATGAGTAAGTTTTGGAGAGCTAATGTATAGCATAGTGAATATAGTTAACAATACTGTGTTATAAACTTGGTAGTTGCTAAGAGAGTACATGTTAAATGTTCTCAACATAGCAACAACAAAACTGGTCATTATGGCAAGTGAAGGATGTGTTAACTAATATTATTGTAAATATTTCACAATATGTGCATCAAATCATCATATTATACAAAAAACTATGTTAGTTTGTACAAAAAGCCATGTTAGGACCTGCAAAAAAGAGACTAAACACTCTGGAAAAGATGGTGCCACAGAGGATTTTTCTTAAGAAAATAGAGCAAATGAAATGGAAAAAATAAAAAGTTAACAGGATTGAAGAGACATGATAGCAATGGAAGCGAATGAGCTTGACACACAGAGAACTGCACAGCAGCTAAAATTGTGCAGTACCAAGGCTGGAAAATGCCCTTTGATCCAACATCTCCTTACAAGTACCCTACACACAGGGCAAATACAGGCAGACCTCACTTTATTGCGCTTTACAGATACTATATTTTTTACAAATTGAAGGTGTGTGGCAACCCTGCATGGAACAAGTCTCTCGGCACCATTTTTCCAACAGCATTTGCTCGCTTTGTGCCTCTATGTCACATTTTGGTAATTCTTGCAATATTTCAAATATTTTCATTATTTTTTTGTTGTTGTTATGGTACTCTGTCATCAGTGATTTTTGTTGTTACTATTCTAATTGTTTTGGGGCACCACCAACTGCATCCATATAAGACAACAAACTTAATTAATAAACGTTGTGTGTGTTCTAACCGCCCCACCGACCAGCTGTTCTTCCATTTCTGTCCCTTGGGCCTCCCTATTCCCTGAGACACATAATATTGAAATTAGGCCAATTATTAACCTTACGATGGCCTCTATAGCTGTCATAGATTGTGATTCCTCTGATGGATCTGGACAAAGTACATTGAAAACCTTCTGGAAAGAATTCACCATACTACATGTCATTGAGAACATTCATGATTCATGGGAATACGTCAAAATATCATCATTAGGAGTTTAGAAGAAGTGAATTCCATCCCTCATCAATGACTGTGAGGGGTTCACAACTTTAGTGGAGGAAGTAACTGCAGATGGGGTGGAAATAGCAAGAGAACTAGAAGTGGGGCCTGAAAATGAGACTGAATTGCTGCAATCTCCTGATAAAACTTTAAAAGATGAGGAGTTCTTCCCATGGATGAGCAAAGAAAGTGGTTTCTTGAGATGGAATCTACTCCTGGTGAAGATGCTGTGAAGATTGTTGAAATGACAACAAAGGATTTAAAATATCACATAAACTTAGTTGATAAAACAACAGCAGGGTTTGAGAGGACTGACTCCAATTTTGAAAGTTCTACTGTGGGTAAAATGCTATCAAACAGCATCTCATTCTACAGAGAAATTGTTCATGAAAGAACGAGTCAATCTATGTGGCAGACTTTATTGTTGCCTTATTTTAAGAAATTGCCTCAGCCACCCCAACCTTCAGCGAGCATGACCCTGAGCAGTCAGCAGCCATCAGCATCGAGGCAAGACCCTCGACCAGCCAGAAGATTACAACTCGTTGAAGGCTCGATGGTTAGAATTTTTTAGGAATAAAATATTTTGTTAATGAAGGTATATACGTTGGTTTTTTTTAAGACATAATGGTATTTATTGCGTACTTGGAACTCAGCATAGTGTAAGCATAACTTTAATATGCACTGGGAAACCTAAACATTCATGTGACTCGCTTTATAGTGAGCCTCACTTCGCTGTAGGGGTGTGAACTGAACCTGCAGTGTCTTTGATGCCTTTACACACTGTCAGTAATGTTCATTCTAGCCCGATGTGTAATAGCAAAAATCGGACACTACTTATAGGCCTCTCAGCAGGAGGCTGGTTAAATCAGTTCTAGGTTTATATGAAGCATGCAATTAACTTTTCTAAACGTGACTTTATTTACATGTACTGATGTAAGTATATCTACAATACATGGTTAAGTAGAAAAATTAAAAAGTGAAGTGCAGAAAGGGTATCCCTCCAGCTTTATTACTCCCCCAAATGTATATGTTACCTGTTTTTACTTGTATATTTTTTTTTTCTGGAAGACTCCAAGGAAAACTATCACACATGGTTGTCTCTGTGGATGAGAATTTGGAGCTGGTGGTGGAGACAAACTAACATTTCATCATATTTAGGATTTGTCAAAGGTTTATCATTTTATCAGTTCAAAATTCAAAATAAACTTGAAATAACACACGACTATATTGTTCACAACTTTTGAAATAAAAATCTAAAAATAATACATAACGTGAATGAGACAGTATAATCGGGGTGTCATACAGAGAAGTGCCATGGCACCTATGGTCTCAGATTGATGTCCCCAAATTGCCCCCTCCTGACCCACCATGGGGCGGATCGTTTCCTTCCTCTCACAGGAGACTTCACCCAGATAAGCATGACATCCACAGGAGACAGCAAAACTTGCCCACATAGCACTGAACCCCAAGGCCCAAAGGAAAGGGATGGGGAGGCATGATTTTGATCTCTTTACTACCATTTCCCTTTTTTAATTAGAAAGTTTAAAACATTTTTTAAATGATATTAGTAAACAGTCTGTGTGAAAATAATTAATTTGGCTTAAAACTGTACACAGCGATAGTTACACATACTTTTGAACAGCCCAATATTTCTTGGTGCATAACCATGAAGTAATATTCAAGTTTGACTCTTGTGTTGTGACAACAAGCTCTCCATGAAGCTGTGAGTGGCCAAAGGAGAGGTGAGAGAAAAAGACTAAAAGATACAAGAAATTCAGTCTGAATCTTAAAAAGTGGTATTTAAATCTTAAGATTTCAGGATTTAATCATGTTTTTAAGATTCAGACCAAATACATATACATGCACACACCTAGTATTTCGTGAGCCATGATTTTATTCTCTTTTTTTAATTGTAGTAAAATGCACATAACATCAATGTTACCATCTTAACCATTCCAAGATTATAGTTCAGTAAAGTGCATTCACTTTGTTCACAGCCAATCTCCAGACTTCCTTTCATCTTCCCAAACTGAAACTCTGTACCCATGAAATACTAACCCCATCCCTCTCTCTCCACCCAGCCCCTGACAACCATCATCCTACCTTCTTTCTCTATGAATTGGACTCCTCTAGGGGCCTCAAATGAATAGAATCATACAGTATTGGTCCTGTAGTGACTTGACGGGCTTATTTCACTCAGCATAATGGAAGGTAACCACGTGGTTCATCCATGCTGTGGTGTGTCAGACTCCCATTCCTTCCCAAGGCTGAATGGCCTTCCATCGTGTGGGCAGCCTCCTTATGTTTCTCCATTCATCTGTCAGTGGACACTTGGGTTGCTTCCACCTCTTGGCTATTGTGCTGCTGTGAATGTGGGTGTCCACAATGTTAGTCTTAATGGAAGTTCTCCATTTGCATTGCTTTCAGGCCCAGACCCATGGGAAGTGGCCTGTGAAATGGTACGCTCCAGAGTGCATCAACTACTACAAGTTCTCCAGCAAGAGTGATGTCTGGAGCTTCGGAGTGTTGATGTGGGAAGCATTTTCCTATGGGCAGAAGCCATATAGGGTAAGCCACTACTGTTTTGTTTCCTAATGATGTGGCCATCGGAACAGATAAGCACCAGATTGTCAGGACCCTACCAACCATCATCTGGGCACTCTTCCTGAGTCTTTCACTCTCTTTTGACAGTGGGCAGTTAATATGACCTCAGTTTATTCTAAACTGGAAAAGAAATATTGGATGCTAACTGAACAGTATGTGTTTTTTCATTGTGTATTTCACATATAAATATACATAAAACATACCCAGATCAACATTAATTAGAGTTGAAATAGAAAACAGTGGCTAATTCCAGTATCAAATTGGCAGCTCATTACATTTTTCAGATATTTTAAAATCAAAATATACATACCAAAAAGTGCACAAATGCTAGGATATATAACTTGATGAATCTTCACAAATGAGACATACCCATGAAACCAGCCCCCAGATGAAGAAACAGAAAAGAACCCCAGAATCCCCCTTTTCCCCTGTATACACAAGCCTCCCCCTGCAAGGGTAACCCCATCTGACTTCTAGGTCAAAGGTTAGGTGCTCCTGTTTTTGTTCCTTTTATCATTGAAATCCGCCACATGTTGTCTTTTGTTTCTTTTGGAGGGGACAGGATTTATTTGTTGTTTTGCTTTGCTGAGTGCTATGTTTAACAAGTTCAGGAATGTTTTGCATGTTTTAGGGGATGAAAGGAAGTGAAGTTTCCGCTATGCTGGAGAAAGGAGAAAGGATGGGGTGCCCTCAGGGATGTCCGAGAGAGATGTATGAGCTGATGAACCTGTGCTGGACATATGAGTGAGTAACCCCCCCCCCCCGGCCCCGCGATTTATCCCAATGCCCCAGAGGTGTATGAAATGGTTGGGCACTAAAAGAAGCATGAACTCTGTCTTTTCATGAGGCAGGGATGGGCTCCCTTCTAAACAAGCAGTAGGGGAGATATCTTGTTTTCTGGACCATGTACTGCTATTCCTTAGTCTAAAGAATATGTGTAGACAATTATTCTAATCCAGGATGTCAAAGTTAAAATGTGGGTAATGTGGCCAGGGAGTGGGGTGGTCAAACCAGAAAGATGTTCCTAAGAGTCTGGCCTGGCCCTATGGACCATTTTAGGTGACAGGGAATGGCAGAGGTACCTAGTGGGAAATGTCCTACTTTCCTAATTCCTGATCATCTTGCAGAGTGAGGCATGACCACAGATGTTGGCTGACTCACAGATGGATTGGCCAAAGTAGCACTTCATGGGGAGTGACTCATACCTGGGAAGAGTGGCCCTGAGTCTGCCCTGAGTGCCATCATGTGTCCTGCCTGGAGGAAATAGGACATTATGGCAGGGGATGTTCAGGGCAGGTCAGCAGCAAGGGAAACACATCACACCTGGGATCAGGGAAACATCGCACCTGGGAATCAGGGACATGGCGGCCCTTGTTGCCCAGGTTTGGCAGCCTGTGAGTGCTGCCAGGGAAGCCCTGGCCATGGTCTCTGTGCCTCTAGCTTTGCAGTGTGCATGCAGAGCCCTTTTAGCTCGGCCATGATGCAGCTCTGTGATTGGGAGGAGCTCGTATACTGGCAGGAGATTTAATATTTGGGGGATCAGGTTTGTGTCAGATACAACAGCTGGTGATGTAGGAGCATCTTAGGATGAGGGATATTTCAAGTGCTCTCAGATGTCACTGCGATTCAGCAACACCCAGGGAGCACCATTTACCACCACAATTGGGAGTGCAAATAAAGAATCTCATTGTCATCTGGAAGCACCAGGGTGTCAGCCCCAAAGGGAAAGGGCAGGTGTTTCTGTCTGCCGGTGCTGATTCTGTTCGGGGAAAGGGCCTGCCTGGGCCTTTTGGTACCAGAGGTGCCTGCCTAGGCCCTGGGGAATGTCTCTAACCTGAGTTGTTTGTGCTGAAGGGATATCAGAGTATTGGCAAGAGAGGAATGCTAGAAATAGATTTTTAGTGGGGGAAGGGGGTGTCCATTCCTTGAAGTCTTGACTTAATCCCCCCACCTCCACCCCCACCCCCAAGTGCCCAAATTAGAATCATTGGCAGGTAGGGCCCAGCCATTTTCAAAATTGAAGTTGAAGGTCTGGGCTTGAAACTCTGGTTGGGGTGGGGGCATATAGGAAACAGAAGACAACCCCTGAGATGATATTACAGACCTTGGTATTGTCACCTGCACCTGCGCTGAGGCTAGTCCCAGCTGTTCTACTAGGAGGTGCCTCTGAAAGGTAGGGGAAGGGAGGACAGCAGCACCTTCCACAAACCCCCTAAATGAGCAGACTGTCCACAAACCCCCTAAATGAGTGCCGGCCGTTAAGCTTTTCCTTCCAGCACAGTCCCTAAGGATCTGTACAGCCGCAGAAATAGCACAGGCTTTCCTGGCACCGTGTACCCTGCACCCTGCCGGGTTCTGGAGACCTGGCAGGCTGTGATGCTTCCCTGGGAGCAGAGCAGAAGATGTGCGACACCATGGGCGTGGGCAGCCTGTGAGCGTTTACTAGAAGTCCTGCCTACAGTTCCATTTGAAAGGTTTCACTTCCTCTGAGAAAAATGAACTTTAAATCATTCTGAAACAAATGAAAAAAAAAAACAGAAAACCAAGAATCTAAATGGACTCGGGGAGATGGTCAAAGTTAGTGTTTCTCATTTGATGTTAACACTGACGTGTTTATTCCATGGTGTATGCTGACCAGTGAGGGATGGAAGGGTGGGCAGGGAGGTGGCTCAGGGTGGGGCCAGTGTTAGGGGATGTGCAGGTGGGGTAAACCATGCTGGGTAGGATGATGCAGCCAGGACACTCCCCGCTCGGCTTGAGGGGGCCCAGAGAGCCTACTGTTAGCAGCTGAAGCGTTCTTCTTGTGACGGGAACTAGGACCCAGTCTGCTCACTTGCCTCTGTCCTGTGACCATGCACAGGATGGTTCAGGAGGAGAGGGCAGGAAGGGGAAGTGTTCTTGGTGTTCACTGGAGTTGAACACTGGAGTTCACTAGTTAGAACACTCATCTTTAGGAGAATGTTGTTTCCCAGGGTATTTTCCCACCTAGAGATTTCAGCTATAATCTGAGTGAGGTTTACAGGCAGTGAAGGGCTTTTTCATCGTTTCCAACCCCAGCAGTGCTTCCCACTGAGTCCCATGTAGATATCCAGGAACCAGCAACAGGGTTTAAGTGTCAGTGGAGTAGAAATAGCGAAGGCAGACCGTGCCTAAAATTAGAAATGAGGGCTCCTCATCAAACTTTGACTCTTTCCCCAACGAGCTTTATTTCTGAAGGTTCAAGTTTTTCTAGTAATCACCTGAAATGATGCAGGCACGGCAGGGAGAAATAGTCAGAGACTTTGTCTAAATGTAAGTAGTGACATGATGTACAGCTGAATGGAGAAAACAAAACATTTTCTGGGGCATGGCCAACACGGAGAAGTCAGAAGCACCAGGAGCTGGTCTGGCAACCTGAGTGATTGCCCTCATCAAATTTCTCAGAGAGCCAAGCCCCTGCCCCTGAATGAGCCTGCAGCTGAGGGAGGGGCAGCAGGCAATACATCATAAGCTATAAAATAAATGTGCTCTATAGTGTGTTCTCGTGAGGAGACGAGTTTAATGGCAATTCAAAGCCAGAGGACAGAGGACCTGGGAGGGTGCTACACCTATGTGTGAAGACGTCCCATGTTCCCCTCGATTCTCACAGAAGGAAATGAAATAGTTGGCTGGGGCACAGAAGCATATGGAGCTTCCAGAACCTCGTGGATTCAAAGAAGCAAATACAAATGATCCCTGTGTAGTCTCCAAGCTTTCCTTCAATGTAAACAGTTAGCCACCTTTGCCAATGTGATAGATTTTTAGGCAGATGAGATAGATAGATAGATAGATAGATAGATAGATAGATAGATAGATAGATAGACAGACAGACAGACAGACAGACAGACAGACAGACAGAGACAATAGTTAGACAGATAGATGATAGATCAATCAATCAAGACATGATAGATGGATTGATGGACAGGTAGGTAGGATAGACAGATGATAAATAAAAGTTTAGACAGGCCGACATACACATACCCACACTTAGATTTATCACTGACACACCCTATTGGCTGCCAGCCATATGCTGAGCACTGTAAGTAAGCACTGAGCTGTCTACTTTAGCTGTCACTTCTTCATAGAGTTTATACTTCCGGGCTGGGTATTACTAGACAAACATGAAACAAATGAAGTGCCACATAAACATGGGATGACATTATGGCTGGTGCTGTAGAGCAATTATGGGGGGTCATATTTGTTAGGGGGTCCATACTGGCCCCTAGGAAGGGGAAATCCACCTGAGAGCTGCAGGATGGGGAGCTCGGATGCAGGAAAGGAGAGGAGAAGGAGGTTGCTGGGCACAGGGGGCAGAGCAGACAAGGCTCCCCAGGCCTGGGTGGGCAGAGTGGCCAGGAGAGGGGTGGACAGGAAGCTGGCACATACACAGGACACTCGGTCACCCACCTCTGCCCAAGCTCAGCGTCATCCTGTGTTCTGGAGGCAGCCTCACCCATGGTGTAGAGGAGAGGAAACCTAACCAGGAGAGGAAGACTCCCTGAGGCCCAATCTGTATTCCTGATTCTCTACATTAGTTTGCTTGGTGCTTGGCTGCTGGGTGAATGAAACCCTCACAGCAAGATTCAAAGGTGCTCTTCGTGCGTTCGGATCCCCACAGTTGGAGAAGAATGCTCTATTTTGCAATGATAATGAGTCTGTGTTCTCCGGCTGTAGAAGTTTGGGAGCAGGGTAGAAGTTATGTATACACAGGTCTCTACATGTGTCCCCACACCCCAGGTTCTGGCCATCAGACCCCCTCCTAGAACACAACATGGTGACCAGAGACATGCCCCCCACAGGGAGGCCTGGGTCCCCAGCCATGACCACAGAAGGCTAAAATTTTCAAGCAGTTTTTGCTTGTTCTTAAAAACTGTGGGTACAACCATTTGCAGCAGATACTCAAATAACATCAAAACGTTCAATGTCATTTCATTACAATGTTGATGAGATGCCATAAGAACTTAACTCTTGTTTATATTAGTTAGCCTTTGGTCAAATTGGTTTCATTATACGTCATTTCGCTTAATGTCGCAGAACTTTTTGATGATGTTTAGTGAAGACTTACTATATTTTGATGCCATTTGACAAAACAACCCATTTCGGTTCTGTAGAAACCACTCTGCCCTTATAGTGGTGAGTGATTCCTGGACCTCACGCATGCTACCTTCCCTGGCTGTTCTCTGTACCTTAAACTGAGCCATAAAAATTCTAGATCAAAAAGGTTGAATGTGAACAGTTCACAGTTTAACCTCAAGTTCTGTTTCACTTATTGGGCAATTTTACCCACTTGTAATATAGCCAAAAATCTTGCAAAAATAAGAAAAGTAACTTCCAAGCAAGGATAGATTCTTACAGTTTTAAGAAATACTTGCTTCTAACAGGTCCTGTCAGTGTGCCCGTGTTACAGAAAACAAAGATGTCTGTAAAAGCTTTAGAGATAGCAAATTGTTACAAACTTTTACCCATAGTTTACTTACCTCAGTACCTCACCTGACAAGTGACAGAAAAGTAAGGCCTTGCTGTGTTAAGATTTACAATAGACAACACCTCCATCTTTGCCTCTCCTACGACAAATTTTGAGTTTTAATAAGAACCCATATCAACAGCATGTTTTCAGAAATCCAGCACTATCCGCTTGGGGTGTGGGAGGGAAAGTTTAAATTGTGTGTGTGTGTGTGTTTATTTTTCTTAACAAGGTTATCAATCAAACTTCAAAGGTATGATGCAGCATATTGGCCAACTAAGTATTTCAGACACATATGTTTTGCTAGATCACCGTCTCTGGGTTAAAAAACCTTGACTTCGAGTGCAGAACTTCTCCATCTTTAAAGTGGACTTGAGACACCTGGTGGTCTTGTTGAATGCAGATTGGGTGTTGTCAGTGTGGGGTGGGCCTGACATTTTATTCCAAACAGGCTATCGTCACCCTATGCCAGGGAGCAGGGAAGCGCTGTGAGCCGCAGGCAATGGACGGAGCCCCCAGGGGTCGCAGCATTCACACTTAGCCTGTAGGGTCCCAGCTGGGATCACACTTTTTCACCAGCGTGTGACAAACAAACAATAATGCATCTCTTGCTTTTTCAGCGTGGAGAGCAGGCCTGGGTTTGTGGCGGTGGAACTGCGACTGCGCAATTACTACTATGATGTGGTGAACTAAGGCCCCTGCACCTGTCTCTGGCTGTCTCTGTGCAGATAAGCCATCACAGGCAAACGTGTCCCAACACGTCGATTTTGAGTCTCCATCTTCCTGTGCCCATCGGGAGAGCCAGCCACAGGTGGATATGTGTGACTGGCTCCCCAAAGCCTGTTCTAGAACAAACCCTCCACAAAGCAGACTCGCCCCAGAAGAGATGTGGGAGAAAGACAAACAACAGGGTCAAGGAGCCCGTGGATTCCTTTGTGTTTCTTGTCTGTGTGGTTTTCATAGCAGGTTATTTTCAAGGGGTAGTCCCAGATTTCCTTGCTGTCTTTCCAGTTCTCTGGCTTCTGGGCTGCTTGTAGACCCCCAGCAGCCTGGAGACATCGCTGTGTGGTATTGAGTGCTGACCTGTATTGCGTTGTCTGCATCCAGAGGACGTAGTGACACCTGTTATGCCTGCCGTGGAGGGCAGGATGGGAGAGAAGAAAGGAGTTTGGCTCCGAGAGGCCGAAAGACTGAGCCTACCCCTGAGAAGCTTTCCCAATGAGCAAAGTGCTTTGAGGCTTAAAAAAAAAAAAAGAAAAGAAAAAAAGTCAAGCTTGACCAGTGTAGTTTCTAAGTTAAAGGGGAAAAAAAAATGTCTGGATACTGCTTTTCCTGTGTGTGTTCTGAGACAGAAGACTCACATCTGCGTGAAAAGTGGGCCCTGCTGGAAAGAATTGGCTTGGCTCACCCCTGAAAGCCTCTCTCCCGCAGACTCGCTGAAGACTGAACGTGAATACAGACTGGTAAACAAACTTCTTCATGGATGCGGCATAGGGGAAAGTATGTCCGTCATCTCAAGTGTGCCTGAGGACAGACTGTGGGCGTGTGAGCTGTCGTCCACACTTCTTCCCCCTTGAAGGGGGTGCGGGGGGTGCACCCAGAATTCCTGTCTTTTTCTGTATTCATAGTGAGGGACACCCTGGTGGCCAAAGGCATCTAAAGATGCGTTTCTAAGGAAAGTACTAATTCATACACAATAAAGTCACAGACCCTGATCTCGCCACAGGGAGGCCTCATTGAGTGTGACTTTGGGTTGATGAAACAAAACCCGAGAATCCCCTAATCCTTGACTAATGTGTGATCTCACATAAGTCATTAGCCCATTGATAGCAGTTTTGCTGTGGCCCTTGAAAATCCAAGATAATTACCCATCGTTCTTAGCTCAGTCAAGACACAAAGAGGCGGACCACGTCCTCTGCAGCTACACCTAAGACATATTAATGTTTCCTCCAGCCCATGCAGAAGAAGCAGGCCCTACTCCCAACAGGGGAGCCAAAATAGAGAAAGGCAGCTGTCACACCCTTGCTTTACTAGAAGTAGCAATGAGTCCCTTGGAGAACTTGTGTTAAGGAACTTCAGAAACCATCCATGCTTTTCAGAATCATGCTACCTCTTGGTTTAACCATTTTGTTAAAGAAAGGAACAACTGTCCCCAAAGCAAAGCTGTCCCAGGGGAGCTTAGGGAGAAAGATGAACAGCAGGGTCAAAGTACCTGTGGTTCCTTCGTGGTTCTTGTCTGTGTGGTTTTCATGGCAGGTTGTTCTCCGTGTGCTGAGCAGATACTCTAAACAGTGGCAGTACACATTTAGAGTCCCCGAAATTAAATAGATTCATGACAAGATCTCTGTGGTCAGGCCACGTGTAGCTTTAGAATCATAGAAGGAGGGATTGGACACAGTGGTGATGGCATCTGGGAAAGGCTACGCTGCTGCCTCACGGTGTCTTCCTTCTTCTACCCCCCAGATGTGTCCTTAGGAAAGGCCCCCTGCTCACAGGAATGGGGGCACGTGTGCAGTATGTGTGTGGAGCTCGTCGCCCTCTTTTTGGGGCTAGTTTCCATGCTCTAGTCGCACCGCCCCTCCCAGGAGCCTGGGGAAGAAGAACATCTAGAATGTGAGTGGCCAGAGGTCCAGTCCTGGAGCAGCAGGCACCCCTGGCCCCCAATCTCCGGCACCTCCCCAGAATTCTGCTGTGTGGAGTGTGTGTGAGTCTTGTCTAGTGAAAATTGTGTCGCGCGGCAGGTCCATTCCCCTGTCGTCACGGAGGAAGGCGCAGAGGGAAAGGCAGCTTCACTGAAGAAGGATCTATAATGTGAATGAGTAAGTGCAGGAAAGGCAAGGGCTTTGTACGGGGCATCTGGCCGGTGCCAGGTTTTCACGAGCATGTTGCCCTTATCCTGGGTTCTAGCCAAGTCCTCACATGGGCCTGGGATCACTCCAAGTGCCTTCACCTCTGGTCCGTGTTTACTGGGAACAGAAGGACATCGCGGACAGACAGACTGCCTGGCTAGGCCAGCACCGGCTGACTGTGGAAGCCATCAACACCTTGACCCCAAGTGGGGTCGAAGTCTTCCACAACAGAAATTTAATCCACTCCATGGCTAAAATAATCACGTGTGTTTTTCATTTGAGTGTGTTCTTTCCCTACACTTGCTGTCACCAGCCTTGCTTTTATGTGTTGGGTGGTGACTTCACATTTACACCAGCCCAAGGACCGCAGCTTCACCTGGATTTTCACATGCAGGGGTGACTAGAGGATTTTCAGCTCCCAAGAGCACACTCAGCCGGTTAAGCAGTTTCCTCCATCCATTTCAGAAGAGCGACCTTTTGTCACTGGACTATGTTAAAACTCATTCTAAATAAAAATTTTTAATTAGCTTTGTGATCATTTTCATGGATGTTATTAGAATAATAGGTCACACTGTCAAATAGACAGTGTAAGCAGCATTGTCAAATGTGTGTGGGGTTTTGGTTTGTTTAGTTTTAAATGTTAAGTCCCCAGCCATGTCCTAAAAAGGTAGATGTAAAAAGCTCCCCCCTCCCCCCCCGGAGCAGGTCTGTGAGCTTCTGCCTTCCATGGAAGGCACAGGCTGTCCTAGAGGGCCCTGGCCTGCCATGAGCCTCTGTGCACGGGCAGGGGACGTGCCCAGTGAGAGCCTGACAGCCCACGAAATACCCTAATGGAAGGTGGACTGATGGGACTCAGAAATGCCAAAAGGGGCCAAAGCAGGGTTATGAGCTTTCCCTTCCTCTGTGAAGATAGTGTGCACTGGGGCAGTCTGGAAAAGAACTCCAGGGCTCCCGTCTCTTCCCCTTTTAAAGGAAGTTACACACACACAGGCATACTCAAATACATGGTATGCATGCCACATACATACATGTCACACACCACAGAAATATGCACACCCCATGCATACATACACCAACATACCACACGTACACACACACACACACACACACACACCACTGAACCTTATTCCAAACACCCACTTAAATTCCAGCGTGGGGCAGGCATCTTGCCCTGGGGACACGCACTGGTGGCTGCACTCTTCCCTTCTGCCCACCCTGGGCCTGGGGTCAAGCATTAGAGACTCTCCTGTCCACCAGCCCCACTAGAGGTCCCTCTGGTCCTAGTGGGCAGAGGTTTGGGGGAGACCCCAGTTGGTAAGCCTCACACTCCCATGGTGAGCTCTGAGACTGGGACAGCTCCAAGGTGGGAATGACACAGACTTCCGGACAGCTCCTTGGCCATAGCTCCAGAAGCAGTGAGAGTGTGAGGGCAAAATTGAGTACCACACAGAGAGCTGGGTCTCCGCAATGACCTTGGGTGAGGCATGGGAACTCAGCCTTGATCTGCACAATTGCAGGTGAGGGCTATCCACTGCTCTGTGCTGACACACATAAGGCCAGACACAGAGGCCAGGGGCCATATTCTCACGATGCTGGTGGGAGCCATTGTCTGGGCCCCAGGGCCACAGCTGAGGGCTGCCTAGCTGGTGGGGATTCTTCGGGCCAGCAGATGGCGCTGTGGGACGGCTCAGGCAAGGAGCTGCCTTTGACTTCCGATTCCTTCAACCCTGGGGAGGGGCAGAAACCACTGATTTTAAGACTTGAGCTTATCTTTCCAAGGTTAGGAGCAGAATTCAGAAATGGTCAGTAAACATGGTCTCCTTTCAGGGAAGGAAGGAAGCATTTTGAAATAACCAGAATGAGATTTTACTTTTCCTAATTCTCTTTTAGTTCAGGACAGACAGTGCAGGTGTCTCCCGCTTTACACAGCAGTTACTTCCTTCTCCTGGATCTGGTTTGTGGCCTCAGCATGGAAATTTGTCCCTACTTCAGGGACAGCAAGTCCCCTGAATCGTGGCATTTTCTCAGGTGTGAACCCAGACAAGAGGAAGTGCCCTCAGTCCCCCTCCCTCGTCTTCCTCCTCCTCCCTGCCGTCCACCCCAAGAGAAGCCCCCAAACCATCTCACAGCTGACTTCCAGCAAACCTGAGTCTGGACAGCAGAGCCATGCTGTGCAAGCAGGAGGTTCCCCAATTAGACAACTCCAAGTGTGTTTCCACCAAGGGTCCCGTGCCCGCTACCCACTCAGGGTTCCAGGAGTGACGTGACAAAGGCCTTTGTACATTTGTTTTAGCTTGACAGTTTCCCCACTTCTTTGACCACAGAACCACCATTGTGCTCAATGACTATTAGCAAAGCAGACTGGTGTGCCTCACACACTGGGACATCCCACACTTACTGCCCAGTGGGATGGACACTGCGCACTTCTGGAAAGGTATTTCTGTCATTGAAACCTGCCAAGGAAGCAGAAGCTGGTGCCCATCAGGTTCTTGTTAGCTGAAAACTCAGCCTGTCATGTTCTCAAATGTTGGTTCTGCATACATCGCGTTCTCTCTCTCTTTCTCTCTCTCTCCCTCCCTCTCTCTCTGCTAGGCTCACAGTCTGCGCTGCAGTCTCTTCCTGCAATTCAGGGGAACTAACCCCCAAGATCTCAGACCCCCCAGGATCTACCTGGCACTGACTGAGGCCTCCGCGGTAGCCGTGGCATGAGCGAAGAACAGAGCACGCAAGACCTTAAATGCCTTTCAGTATGCTCTTTACTCAGACATCAATCATCCATGCACTACTCAGTAAAGCAGGCACAGTAATCCAATAATTGGGTAGAATAGAGTAACGAACCAGTCCCAGGACTCTGGTTAATCAGCGTCCTGGTGGAGGGGGTGGCTGGTCCGGGAGGTTGGTCTGGCAGAGGTTCTGTCCGAGCGGAGCACAGTGGAGGGTTCTCAGAACAGAGTGGCAGTGTGGTCACTTCTCAGTCAAGACCTGCTTCTCTGAGCTGCAAAAGTCCTCAGTTTTCATGCAGTTCTGAGTGCCTTTCTGACGTCACCTTATCGGGGCAGCCAGCCGGTGACTCTTATGTCATCATATTGTCAGTAGCAGACCTTTGGGGTGTAGCTGGTTAAACCCAATTACCAGGGCAACCGGGCAGCTCCCTGGGCGTTGTCTGCTAAGTTCTTTGTGCATGTCCAAAATGGAGTTACTCTTATACATTCAATATGGAGTCACTCTTGCTCACACAAAACTCATTTCTAACAGCTTCCAGGGATTCTCTCTCTCTCTCTCTCTCTCTCTCTCTCTCTCTCTCTCTCTCTCTCTCTCTCTCTTTCTCTCTCATACACACACACACACACACACACACATATATCAGGACACATAATCAATTTCTCTTTCATATAAAAAGAAAAGAAATGATAGCATTTTAATACAGCACGAGAGCCCAGGGCACTAATTTATGTTTCATTACAAAGAGCTCTTTTTAAGGCCCCTTATTATTTTGTAGTTTTACAAAATTAACCCAGATGAAGAAAGAGCCCTTTCCAGAGCCACCACCACCAAATGCAGTGAGCACCCACCTGGATGCCCAGCACAGCCTGAGCTAGGATTCAACATATCATGCGCTTGTCTGAACTCACAGTCTCACTGGACGGTGCTGAGAGTCACTGCCCCCTGTGAAGTATCAGCTGACCAGGTAATGCTCTCAGCACCCCCACCACCCATTCCACTCAGGTGGGGATATTTCCAGCAGCTGTTCTTCTAGCTCAGCATTATTGTACCAAAGCCATGAGTCATAAGACTTCATGACTTTGCAATCTTTCAGGGCTTTGAATGACTCAATTTTTCCATAATTGTCTTGAAACTGTGCAATAATGAGAGGAAAATGCACATTGTTCGTAAGCAACTCTTCCTCATTCATAAAAATAAAGAGCCAGTGTTTGGTACTGTTTTTCCTCCACAGCTCATATCAAATGACATCATGAGTCTCCATAAGCCACCAAGGTTGGAATACGTGCTGTAAATACTCCTTCCTTCCCTGCTCAAGGGCAGAGGAGAGGTGGGGTCTCGTGGGGGATGACAGCTAAGGAACTGTAGGAGCCATCACTCATCAAGGAAACGATTTCACTAAGTTCCAGTCCGTATCAAGTGGGTTGTGCCCGAAGAAATGATTTTGTGGGGGTGTGCAAGTCACTTGCATGCACTGCTCAGGAAATTGGTTTCCAAGTTCATAATGCACCTGAGGTTCCCAGAGAGCACCAAGGGCAGCGTCTCCTCTCACACAAGAGCATGGCTTCTGGCACTGGATGTGTCCCCAGGGAGGCCAGTGAGCATTCTGGTGGCCAATGGCTCCCAGCTTGGCGAACTTACACAGCAGCATGCTGTTACCCAAGACACCTGTCAGAATATAGGGACATGAGCTGCCCAATATGCCCCCACCCCACCACCTTCCCTCCTTCTTGCTTCTGTAAACATTCAATCCTGAAGAGAAAAGAAAACAAGATGCTTGATAATGCCACTCCCATTTATCTCAATTCTATACGTCGTCCAGGGCAGGAAAATCCTAACAGAAAGGTGAGTGAATGGCACACAGACTCCAGCAGACCAGGGTCCCAGCAGGCTCCACTCCACACAAAGATGAAGCTGACCTCCGGTGATGGGTGGAAAAGCTGAGGAGATTACCGCAAACAAAAGCACTGCCCAGTTAGAAAGCACAGCAGTGAACAAACAGCCATTTCAGTCGACTTTTTTCTGAAATCAAAACATTTAGACATTTGTTCATTCTGGAACACTTATCTGTTAAAGTCAAGAAGATATCCATTCCTTAATGTTCTTCTATGGCATTTTTTTCTCGGGGTCATTCCAGCACTTTTTTCTTGTACCATGAGTAACAATCCCCCACAGGCTGCTTTCTCATGTAGGGCGATCGGGTGCCCTAAAGTGCCACTGAGTTCATTGTATCCAGAGTCCCTACTTCTGTGTATCATAATTTGAAAATTCAGGGCCCAAAGTCCGCTAGCGGGGCCTGTAATCTTGTATATATTCCCCCAGGAGTGTGTGAGTGTGTGTGTGTGTGTGTGTGTGTGTGTGTGTGTGTGCTTCTTTGTTAAACAGGAGTCTTTGTCTTTTTTTTTTCAAATCTTCTTGTACTTCTAATATTCCTTCAACACGAAAATAACTTTCTAGTATTCACCAACTTGATCACTGCTTTTCCCACTTGGTTCATAGTGTGTAGAACCGTTTCCCCGCTTACTGGCAGTCACAGTAGTTAACTTTCCTCCCCATATCCCTCCCAGTCTGGACCTAGGGCATGATGCAATTTTACTTCAGTCTCCCTAAGAACCGAGTACTTCCATTCACAATGAAAGGTCTGCTTTGCTCGTGGGGGACCCCTGCTCCAGCCCATCTGGGAGTGAGAGGGTGAGGTGGATGCTGGGCACAGGAATCTCACACACAGGTTAAAGGTGGTTCACCGAGAGCAGGATGGGTGCGGAGGCTTCCTCTCCAGCCCTGCAGACCCTTCCTCAGTGGCACATGGCCTGTTGCTGTGACTACCTGCCGTGCCCCCTGAGAAGCCTGCCTAACCTGCAGACTAGGCTTCACAACAAACATTTCATCTCTCACTGGTCCCCTGAGAGGTGAGTGGCCTGAAGGAGGGGTGCCAGCTCCACAGTTCCCCACACCCAGCAGCCAGTTACGGCCTAGGTGATCCCAGAGCAGTTCCCCAAGCCTCAGGCCACTGGTGGTTCTTGGAGGCTTCACCAGGAAAGAAAACAGAGTTAGACTACTTGTCCATGTCACCTGAGAGTGACATGAGAATCTGTGAGTGACATTCTTCCTCTCCCTAGTCTCAGCCTTTGGAAAGCACCAGTGAGCCCTTTGGGTCAGAGGAACGAATGCCCACGTGGTGCCTCCATCAGTTCATTGGTTGTGTCTCTGACCACTGAAAGACCAGCATGCAACGGGCTTTGTGAATGCCCAGAGCATGGCTCAGCCACACGAATCGCTTAGCTTGCTGTGGTGGACTGGAATGTGCGGTGTTATTTATGAGCACTCGGTAATAGAACTTGCATTTGCATAACATTTTCCAGCTTGCAAAGCATTTTCAGTTATATTTTCTATTTTAAGTCCAAAAACAACGATCTTTTGAGATTGCTGTTATTATTAACTCCTCATTTTAAAAACAAAAAGGCCATGACTCAGAAAGGAGCACAAAGAAGGAGGCCCACCCAGATTTCCCTGTATAACACCAATGGTTTCTGGTCTGACTGCCAGTCCATTCCCAGCGTGTGGCTTCATTGGTCTGGAGTGGGCGCAGGGGGGCAGCCATTGATAAGCTTTAAAAGTGTGCCAGGAGGGAAGGTGTGCAACCCATTGCCCTTGTGTGACCTGTCATGATGCTCCTCCTTGGCAGCGCTCGGACATGGGGGACTTGGAACCATCTGGAAACCTAGGACAGGAAGCTGAGGGTCAGAGTCAAACCTAAGTTCCAGTAGGTTGTGTTTCTCCACTTGAGGCTAACTGTCACCTGATGACAGTGGGTCAGTACAATTCTCTAAGGGGTCCCAGAAATCCCACACTGGCTCAATGATGAGGGCCTTGAATTCCCTTGGCTGATAGAAAAGTTGACTCAGGAGTTTACACTGTAGTACTTCCTCACTTTTCTGTCATTTAGGTCCCAGAAGTCCATGGAAGAACAGGGAAATCTATAGCACAGTGAGGTCGATGTCTCAAGTATCTCATCCATGTTGGCTCCGCGGGTCAGAGAACAGAGCTGGAAGGCAGGCAGCATCCTTCACTCCCTCTCTGTCTATAGAGTCTGACACATCAGGGGGCAGAGTGTCAGTGGGAACCTGAGAAGGTGCTGGGACTGTGGTCAGCCCAAGATGACTCAGAGGAAACTCTGGGGTCCAGGCCTTGCTCAGGAGAAGAATCGGGAGGTCCCGGCCTGCATGCCACGTCCAGCATCCTCATCCCCAATGGCTTGGAGATGCCCAGCAGTGAGAAAAACCCAAGGTAATTTGGGCCAGAAGTGATTCCCTTATAGATACTGGCAGAGATTCACATCGACTGGTTCAGATGTCCAGAAACCCTGGATGTTTTAACTGCCTCAAACAGGGGAACTAAATATTTCTCACGCCAGCCCAGTGCCAGGGCAGGGCAGGCTGCAGAACCTGATGCTCACACACATGGCGGTGCAGCTGCCTCTAAGAAGGAGAGTGTCATCAGCGCCACCAGAGCCGCTCCAGTCCAGGTGTGAACAGAGCTGCGACTTGGCCCAGAGTGTCGGGAGATATAAAATGTGCAATTCCCACACTCCTACGAGACACGATCCTATGACCTGCCACCTCCAGTCTTAAGCCAGGGGCTCACTAAAGTGGGTGGTGCCCTTGCTACACTGGACTGCTGGGGTAACAAGTATGCACGGGAGAGACCAGAAACCATGCCCGGGCTGCTGGGTCCCGGACTGTTCTTTCCTTCGCAGTGCCCGCAGCTATTCCAGTGCTGCCCAGGGAACATGGAGGGGAAGGAGACAGATTTCCTGGGAAATTACAGATTAAACGTCTCACTTTGGAAAATTTTGTTTTAAAAATGTGACTGCAGAGTGACGTCATTGGAATGGTGGCAGATGGGTGCACTTTTTGAGTTCTCCTCCGGATCTTATCAGAAACGGGACATCTATAACCCATCAAAGGACTCTCTGCTCATCACGCAGAACAGCTAAGAGACTCGTGCAAGGATTACTTGCAGGTGGGGAAATTGGGCGAGCAGGGGAAGAGGGAAGGGAGAGGAGTGGAGACGCGGCTCACATCTGCAGCTGTGGGGACACGGCCCGCACCTTCGGCTGTGGAGGTGCGGCTCACATCTGCGGCTGTGGAAACCCGGCCGGCATCCGCAGCTGCAGAGATGCAGGGGATCCCAGGACGGAACAGAGAACACAAAAGCCAGGAGGTGGGTTCTTTCCCTTCATCCCACAGCTGATCTTTCCCGCCGAGGGGGCAGCATATCTAACATTTGAGGCAGTAACCTCATCTGAGACCTCCAGTTAAGCCCTAGGCCGGACAAAGGACACAAACTCCATACCTGGACCCCTTCCCCCGCTCTTCCAATCCTACCCCCGCCCTTCCAGAGACTTGAACTGACTCCTGAACTGAGGAGTGGTGTCAGATTGCAGGGGAGCCTTGGTGCTCAGACTCTGGGAAGACTGGCGGGCGGCTCTGTCCCAGAGAGGAGCCTGGGAGGAGTGTGGTTTTTGCTGCGCTAGGAGAGAAGAGACTCCTCCGCCCCCAGCGACCACCTTTTCTGGCCTGCAGGAAGACTCTGACACAGCTGGGCTGGGAGAGAGAAGACCCCTCCATCCCCAGCCCCTGCCCTTTCTGGCCTGCCTAGGGCGGGGTGCGGAGGCACTCCCAAGGATCAGCAGCAAGCCGCTGACACAGCTCTGGGCTTTCAGCAGCTCAGAAATCTCCCACCCGCCATGTACTCACACACACACACACACACACACACACACACACACACACACACAAACACACACACGGAAGAAGTGGCCTAAGACTCAGGAGAACTGGACACAGGGCTGGTGGTGCTACTCTCAGTGTGCATATGTGCAGGCAAGGGCAGAAACTGCACTGGCTTTGTAGAAACTACCGTCCAGCCCCCTCAGCCCCATGCATCTAAATCTGCAGTCCCAACGTCACTCTGGGCACCAGGTGACCGGCTCTGCCTGCACAATATGCAGGGGACTCTTTGGTACAGCAGAGGACAACCTGGAGATTACTTGGTGGGCTTAAGCCAAGACTGGCGCTGCTTTTTGTTTTGTTTTGTTTTGTCTTTATATCTTTGATATCTTTGCCTGTGCTGAGTGGTGGTTGTCGGTTGTTTTTACATGTGAATGTATTTGATTTTTTCTTTGTTGTTGTTGTTGTTGTTGTTGTGCTTGGTGATTTGCTTTGTTCTGAAATTGCCCTACCAGGGCCCAGCTTAAGAGGCACAAGATTCAACATACACAGAGGCCACTTCCAGACCAAACCAGAGTACTACCGGGTTTGACCTACAAGTGACACACCCAGAGGGAATTCTCTACAGGCACAAGAGCCCATAGAGGCCAAACCACATTTAAGTGGACAACCCTCACACAGCAGAACACCCTGCGGTGGGCAGAGCCAAGTCTCACAACTAGTCAGCCTAGGAGTTAACCCCACCTACTCACAGGCGAAAAGCAATTTAAGATCTTCTTTAACAGGACAATATACACAACACAAGAGTCACCTTTGGAGCACATGCAGAAGAGAGGAACAAAGTAGTGCAAGTCAAATATAAAGGACACATACTACACAAGATAACCCAGAAAGAACTAAGAACTCTAGGGGATCTACCTAATACGTCCAAGCAAACACAGAGAGTCAGCTAGAACGGGGAAACAAAGAAACATGTCCCAAATAAAAGAACAGAAGAAACCTCCAGAATTGGAACCTAATGAATAGAGGTAACCAACCTATCAGAGACAGAGTTCAGAACAATGATGATAACAATGTTTAAGGAGTTTAGAGACGACATCAAGAAGGATGTAGAAATCATAACGAACAACCAGTTAGATCTAAAGAACACAATTACCGAAATAAAGAACTCACTTGAAGTAATTAACAGCAGGTTAGATGAAGCAGAGGATCGAATCAGCGGCTTAGAAGACAAGTTAGCAGAGATCACCCAAACAGAAGAACAGAAAGAAAAAAGAATGAAAAACAATAAAGATGGTTTAAGAGACCTCAGGGATAACATCAAGCACAACAACATGCACATCATAGGAATACCAGAAGGTGAAGAGAGGAAGCAAGGGATTGAGAACATATTTGAAGTAATAATGTCTGAAAACTTCCCTAACCTGATGAAGGAAACCAACATACAAGCCCAGGAAGTGCAGAGAGTTCCAACCAGGATAAACCCAAACAGGTCCGCACCAAGACACATTATAGTTAAAATGGCAAAGGTTAAAGACAAAGAGAGAATCCTAAAAGCAGCAAGAGAAAGACAAAGGGTTACATACAAAGGAACTCCCATAAGACTATCAAATGACTTTCCTGCAGAAACATTGAAGGCCAGGAGGGAGTGGCAGAACATACTCAAAGTGATGGAAAACAAAGGCCTACACCTAGATTGCTTTATCCAGCAAGGCTATCATTTAAAGTTGATGGAGAGATAAAGAGCTTCCCAGAAAAGAATACGCTAAAGGAATTTATTACCACCAAGCCAGCATTGCAAGAAATACTAAAAGGACTTGTGTAAATAGAAGAAAGATGAAAACAATCTAACTACAAATTTAAAAATGGCAATAACTATGTACCTATCAATAATCACTTTAAATGTAAATGGATTAAATGCTCCAATCAAGAGACATAGGGTGGCTGAGTGGATAAGAAATCAAGACCCTTGTATATGCTGTATACAAGAGACTCATCTCAGATCAAAAGACACACACAGGCTGAAAGTGAAGGGTTGGAGTAAGATATTTCATGCAAATGGAAATGAGAAAAAAGCAGGAGTTGCAATACTTATTTTTGACAAAATAGACTTTAAAATGAAGAAAATATTAAAAGACAGTGAGGGGCACTACATAATAATAAAGGGATCGATCCGACAAGAGGACATAACCCTAGTAAACATCTATGCACCCAACATAGGAGCACCGAAATATATAAAACAGATATTGACTGACATAAAGACAGAGATCTACAGTAACACTATTATAGTAGGGGACTTCAACACACTTCTGACAACAAGGGACAGGTCTTCCAGACAGAAAATCAATATGGAAACAACAGCCTTAAATGATACATTGGACCACTTAGATTTAATCGATATTTTCAGAGCATTTCATCCCAATGCTGCAGAATACACGGTCTTCTCAAGAGCACGTGGAACATTTTCCAAGATCGACCGCATGTTAGGCCACAAAACAAGTCTTGATAAATTTAAGAAAATTGAAATCATACCAATTGTCTTCTCTGACCACAGTGCTATGAAATTAGAAATGAACTACAGGAAAAAAAACTGGAAGACACACAAATTCATGGAGGTTGAATAACATGTTGCTAAATAATGAATGGGTCAAGCAGGAGATTAACACATTGCGTACGGATCACGAGAATCTTCGTTTTTTTTCTGAGCCATGCGTTAAGGACGGATAACGAGAATTCTCGTTTTTACTGTTGACTCTTTTTACTTTGCACATTTTATTGAATTATTTGTGTTTCATTAATAACAAAGGAAGCTGCATTCTACAGTATCACACCAGGAGGGATTACTAACATCATAGGTGAGTAAATCCTAAAAAAATTCCATAGAAAAATAATAAATGACATAGAAGCATTTACGCTTTAAAGAGAAGAGTGCATTTTAAAGTAGTTTCTTTTAAAACCCTGCCAGAACAGAGGGGTATGAGGGATTTAAACCCCACCGTACGCAACGTGTTAAGGAAGAAATCAAAAGCTATTTCGAGACAAACAAAAATGAAAACACGACGACCCAAAATCTATGGGATGCCGCGAAAGCAGTCCTAAGAAGGAAATTCATAGCATTGCAGGCCTACCTAAAGAAACAAGAAACATCACTAATCAACAGTTTATCTTCACACTTAAGGGATCTGGAAAAGAACAACAAAATAAGCCCAAAGGGAGTACAAGGAAGGAGATAGTAAAGATCAGAGTGGAAATAAATGAAATAGAAACCAGAAAAAAAATACAAAGGATCAATGAATCCAAGAGTTGGTTCTTAGAGAAGATAAACAAAATTGACAAACCTTTAGCCAGTCTCATTTAAAAAAAAGAGAGAGGACCCAAATTAATAAAATCAGAAATGAAAGAGGAGAAGTGACAACAGACACCGCAGAAATACAAAAAATTTTAAGAAATTATTATGAGCAACTATATGCCAACAATTTTGACAATCTGGAAGAAATGGACAATTTTCTAGAGGCGTACAACTTTCCAAGGCTAACTAAGAAGAAACAGAAAACCTGAATAAATTACCACCAGGGAAATTGAATCAGTAATCAACAATCTCCCAACAAACAAAAGCCCTGGACCAGATGGCTTTACAGATGAATTTTACAAAACGTTCAAAAAAGAATTTTCACCTATTCTTCTCAAGCTCTTCCAAAAAATCCAGAGGAAGGGAAGACTCCCAAACACATTTTATAAAGCCACTATCACCTTGATCCCAAAATCAGACAAAGACACCACAAAAAAGAAAACTACAGGCCGACATCGCTAATGAACATAGATGCAAAAATCCTCAACAAAATATTAGCGAACAGAATTCAGCAATACATTGAAAAGATCATACACCATGATCAAGTGGGATTCATCCCTGGTATGCAAGGGTGGTTCAACATCCGCAAATCAATTAATGTGATACGCCACATTAATAAAATGAAAAATAAAAATCACACGATCATATCAATAGATGCAGAAAAAGCATTTGATAAAATCCAGCAGCCATTTATGATAAAAACCCTTAAGAAAGTGGGAATAGAGGGATCATATCTCAACATAATAAAGGCCATGTATGATAAACCCATAGCTAACATCATACTCAATGGGGAAAAGCTAAAACCATTCCCCTTAAGCTCAGGAACAAGGCAAGGTTGCCCACTTTCTCCACTTCTATTCAACATAGTGCTGGAAGTTCTAGCCACAGCAATCAGACAAGAAAAAGAAATAAAAGGCATCCAAATCGGTAAGGAGGAAGTAAAATTGTCATTATATGCAGATGATATGATACTATATATAGAGAACCCTAAAGACTCCACCAAGAAACTATTAGAGCTGATAGATGAATTTAGTAAAGTAGCAGGATACAAAATTAATATTCAGAAATCAGTTGCATTTGTATATACCAATAATAAAACATCAGAAGGAGAAATTAAAACAACAATCTCATTTACAATTTCTCCAAAGGCTATAAAATACCTGGGAATAAATTTAACCAAAGAAGTAAAAGATCTGTACTCAGAGAATTATGACACTGAGGAAAGAAATGAAAGGAGATACAAATAGATGGAAACACACACCATGTTCACGGATTGGAAGAATTAATATAGTTAAAATGTCCATACTGCCTAAGGCAATATACATATTCAATGCAATTCCTATCAAACTACCAATGATGTTTTTCACAGAAATAGAACACATAATCCTAAAATTTATATGGGACCGTAAAAGACCCCGGATAGCCTCAGCAATCTTGAGAAATAAGAACAAAGTGGGAGGTATAACAATACCTGACATCAAATTATACTACAAGGCTACAGTAATGAAAACAGCATGGTACTGGCATAAAAACAGACACATAGATCAATGGAACAGAATAGAGAGCCCAGAAATAAATCCATGCCTACATGGCCATTTAATCTATGACAATGAAAGCAAGAATGTAAGGTGGGGTAAAGACAGTCTAGTCAATAAATGGTGCTGGGAAACCTGGACATACACATGCAAACAAATGAAGCTGGACCACCTCCTTACACCATATGCAAAAATAAATTCAAAATGGCGTAAAGACTTAAATGTAAGATCTGAAACCATAAAATTCCTAGAAGAAAATATAGGAAGAAACTTCACAGACATTACCTGGAGTAAGATTTTTACTGATATAGCCCCTCGCGCGAGGGAAGTAAGAGAAAAAATAAACAGGTGGGATTACATCAGACTAAAAAGTTTTTTCATAGCAAAGGAAGCCATCAATAAAACAAAAAGGGATCCTACTGAATGGGAAAAGATATTTGCCAATGATATATCTGATAAGGGGTTAATATCACAAATTTATAAAAAACTCACTCAACTCAACTCCAAAAAAACAAACAACCCAATTAAAAAATGGGCAGAGGACATGAAAAGATGTTTTTCTAAAAAGGACATACACATGGCAAACAGTCATATGAAGAAATGCTCAACCTCACTAACCATCAGAGAAATGCAAATAAAAACCACAATGAGATACCACCTCACCCCAGTCAAAATGGCTATCATCAATAAATCAACAAACAACAAGTGCTGGTGAGGATGTGGAGAAAAGGGAACGCTTGTGCACTGTTGGTGGGAATGCAGATTGGTGCAGCCACTATGGAAAACAGTATGGAGGTATCTCAAAAATCTGAAAATGGAACTACCTTATAATCCAGCAATCCCACTCCTAGGTATCTATCCAGAGAAATCCAAAACTCTAATTCAAAAATCTTTATGCACTCCTATGTTTATTGCAGCACTATACACAATAGCCAAGACCTGGAAACAACCGAAATGCCCCTCGGTAGATGACTGGATTAGAAACTGTGGTACATTTATACAATGGAGTATTTCGCAGCCATAAAAAGAAAGAAATCTTACCATTTGCAACAACATGGATGGGCCTAGAGAACATTATGTTAAGTGAAATAAGTCAGACAGAGAAAGACAAATACCATATGATCTCACTTATATGCGGATTCTAAAGAAAAGAATAAGTGAATGAACTAATCAGAAACAGTTTTGGAGACAGAGAAAAAACTAAGGGTTGCTAAATTGGAGGGCGGTGGGGATAAGGGGGAAGGTGAAGGGATTAGAAAATAGTCTGTAACCACAAAATGGCCTCGGGGTTTTGAAAATTAATTTGGGGAATATAATCAATAATGTAAAGATTTTGTAGGGTATCCGATGGGCACGTGTCCCATTTGGGAGACCACCTCAGGGATGACGTAGATGCCTGATTTCTGCACTGTACACCTGAAGCTGAACAATACTGAATGACAACTATAATTTTATATATATATATATATATATATATATATATATATATATATATATATATATATATATGGTTACAGGAAGCGGAGTACAGCATTAGGAATAGAGACAGTGCAAATGTAATGGCTCTGTGCGATGTCAGAGGGATAGTGGATGGGGCAGGGGGGTTCACACAGTGTGAGGGATATAAATGATAAACGTCTAAGTATTACTTTGTCTTGTGCACCTGAAACTAATAAAACTAAAAAAAAAAAATGTGACTGCATAGGTAGGTCTTCTTCCCCAGGAATTTGGAAGGAGCCCATGCAAACTTGGGCCCTGAGGATTACACTGCATTCGTTTCCTGGAGAATCCGCCTCTGCCAACAGCTGGCATGGTAGAGAAGCTGGGTGTTGGGAAAGCAGAAAGGAAAAGAAAAAGAAGGAGGAGGAAGAAGAGGATGGAGAAGGCGAGAGAGAATGAGGAAGGAGAGAGGGAGGGAGGGAGAGGGAGAGAAGGGTAGAACGGCATAGGTGTTACGGGAGGAGGTAGATGGGTAGTGCCCCCAAAAAGGAGAGAAGTCACCTGCTAGGGACACGCGATGGTGTGAGCTCTGCCTGGGTCCTCACTACTCCTTCTGCAGCCCAGGTTGGGCCCTCAGAACTCAGCCCTACCAGTACATCAGCAGGCTCCAAGAAGGCCCATCCCTGCCCCGCACATTCTCCACCCTCCTGTTTCCCAGGCCTTGCTACCTGTGGATGGAACCAAGGCCAGATTCAGAGAGAGGTTGGAAACGTCCTTGGCTCCCTGTCACCTCTGAATGCCACACCCCACTGCTGAGCATCCCAGGCTCTTACATGTGGCCCCTGAAACCCGAGGCACTAACCAGGCAGCCTACCCTGGAGTCCACACGACAGCAAGCCCCGGCCCGGCGGCTCCCAACCCACATCTCACAACCCTTCCCAAGTGAGGTTGTTAGATTGTGTCTGCTGCACCTGTCTGCACACCTGTGTGTCTGCAGCTGGCGTAGCCATCAGGTCCTCCCAAGGCCACATTTCACACGCTCTTCCCTGAGGCCAGGGACACCAACTCCTCTCCCAGTCAGCATCTCTGTGTGGACATGTTCCAGGGATGTGTAACGAACACCACAGCCTGAAGGGCAGAAACAACAGACATTTATCATCTCATAATCCTGGAAGCTGGAAGTCCGAGATCAAAGTGCTGGCAGGACCAGTTTCTCCTGAAGCCTCTCTCCTTCGTAGGACTAGGGGTTAGGGGTTCAGCATTTGAGTTTGAGAGACATGGCTCAGGCCATACATAACATTGTGCAAAGGACCCTTTGTCCTTCATTCACGGCTCATCTCAAGTGCTCGGAAGTAGCTGTGTTCCCACTGGCCTCAGACCTTAGCCTAGCTAGAACAGAGGTTCTAGCTAACTGGCCTGATTCCTTCCAAGCTGAATCCTGAGGCCATGCTGTGAGCTGAGGACGCCTTCTAAAGCCCACAGGGGACAGCTGACACCAGGCCATAGCCTTCTGGGCGACTTGCTGCATTCATCTGGCCATGGTGGCTCTCACACGGGCTACAGCACCAGCCTCACCCTGAGCCACTCTGGACAAAGTCTGTTGTGTCCTCAGCAGGAAGTTGGAGCGCCAGCCCAGGATCTATAAGTGTGGCCGTATGGGAGGTCAGGTCTTTGCAGAGGATCCAGATACGGAGGTCATGAGGGTGGTTCTCAGGTTCCTAAACTCATCCATCAAGGAATTTCAGCACCCCACAAGCTGTCATTGGGGCCTTTCTCCCAGGACCATGTGGGTTTGTCTATCCAGATCTGTAGGACAATCGTGCCCAGTCCAGCAGGCCTGTTCTGGCTTTATCTCTGACCCCACCACGACCTGGAAACCCCTACATGGTCAGCTCTAACCCCGGCAGGCCAGCCACCGGTGGGAGCCCTGTGCTCTCCAGCCTCCTCCCATGTGAAATAGCCCAAGGGCTTTGAAGATCAAAGGAAATGTCACCGGAATTCTGGAGTCAGCAAAGTGTATGTGTACGCACATGTGTGCGTACATGTGTGTGCATGTGAGGGAGGGAGGGGTAGAGAGGGAGATGGGGAAAGAAGAGAGGAAAAGAGAGACAGAACTAGTAAAGAGGAAAGAGGAAACAGCTAATGTAAGGGTGACCCTGTATCTTCCATTTTTGAAATTTAAAAACCTCTGATATCATTCGATTTGACAGTGGTTTGGCTTGGAACTTTTTGGAAGTTTCTTTTCTTTCGCTTCTTTGCTTCCCTCTCCTCCCCCCAAACGTTGATGACTCTGTCTGTTTACTGTGTAGACAATGCATACCAGCTCCAATGGTTCTGTTTACTTGGGACCAGTGTGCACACCTGGCCTGATAACTCAGGAGGGGGTCTACACATCTTTATGAGGTTCAGTAACTGACTCGGGGTCCTAATAACCTCTAGGAAGCACCTTTTCCTGGAGTTGCCTGGCCAACTTCTCCTTCCTTTGTTCTGCCCCACCTTGTGTGTCTATAAAACTTTTGGCCATATTAATAGAGCAAGGCAGTCTTTGTGTCAGAGTCCACTGTCTTTCCTTAATGCTGACATTTTGAAATAAACCTGCTTTTCTTTCCACCAACCTCACCTCTCGAGTTTTGGCTTTCCTGCAGCAAGCAGCCAGACCTTTTGCACGGTAACACTAGCAGAAAATATCCCAATGCCCAGAAAAGGCCTGGAGCTGTTATCTGAAGAGGTGTCACCCTACGGTGTTTGTTCCAGTGGAGATGAATTCCAGCCCCTCAAGGAAGGCCCGATGTGGAGGGGGGAGTCCAGAGTAGGGGTTGCCCCCCACCCCAGTCTGTCTGTGGCTTATGGAGTTGGACCTGCACCAGTTCCCTTGGCCCCTCCCACTGGGCCCTGGGAAAACCCAGGTCTCCAGGCCCTGTTTCAGGTGTTAAATCAGTAACAGTCAAGCATCTGAGGAGCGTGGGAAGGAGCCGAAGCGAAGGTGTTGTCTGACTGATGAGAGCTTGAAGGAGGCAGGTGTAGGCCCTCGGCTCCCGCCATGCTAGGACCATCGGGGAACAGGAACGGTGTGATGCCACACTCAGGGAGGCACCACCTTTTACAGGCTGTGGGCCCCTCTGAAGCCACCGCGTGGCAGCTCGGAATCAGACCCAGTGCTGGGCCTTTAGGCTCCCGTTATAATAACACAGTGACCCAGCAGGTGATGAGGCCCAGAGCCCAGGGCGGAGGTGGGGCTGCAAGCGAAGGCGATGGGCCACCCTCTGGAATTGTAAGTGTAGTGCGTGAGTCCACCCACGCGAAGGCCACCCCGTTACCTCTCCTCAGGCGGTTCACTTTTTTGGGGTTGAGTCTCTTGTAGGAGGTGGGAGGGTGTCATGCAGGGTGTCATGCGGGGTCTCTGGTCCCACTCCCCACATAAGAACACAGGACACGGTGAGGCCAAAAAGGAACACCCACAGAGCCATCAGTAGGGGAGTCATATCACTATAGTCTTACTGGCGGCTGGGTTGGAGACACAGGAAGCAGGAGCCACACTATCCACAACCTGCCGTCCACTTCTCTCTGCCAACCAACCTCACTTGCTAGCTGCAATCCGTCGTGCTAACTACAATCCACACTTGCTGACTCAGCCACCGTCTTCTTGCTAGCCCTCCATTGTTTTGCTAGCGTAGCCACAGCAGTTATATTAGTGGCCAATGGCTCCCTGGTTATAGCTGACGGCCATCCAATCACAGTTGATGGCCATTTATTACCCGAGTGAGCACCTTTCCACGTGAGGGCAAGAGCCTGGAAACTGCACTCCTGGCTCTGTCCCCACAGAGGAGAGGAAGAAGAAGGGAAAGACCAGAGGGATTGCCATCACGCTGAATCTCCAACAGAGGGGTGGGCTGGCCTTGTCCCAGCAGGAGGCAGAGGGCACAGTGGATGTTTGGGTGAGCCCAGGTCTCCTGGACAGACACAGCGCGGCCGCTCCCTGATTGCACACTAGGTGGCAGCCAACACCCAGACAACAGCCCCTCAGTCCTGGCAGCTGCCATTCAGGTTCTGCCTATTTTCACAAAAGCACGAAAGCCGCCAATGGGATGCACTATTGGAAATCACATGTTGACAGGTGTAAAAAGATGTAAGTGATTTATTTCCAAAGTCCGTGGTTGGCAGCTGGCTCCTCTATTCAGGGAAGCAAGTTCTAATCTTTGCCATTAGGACTTGGACAGCTCAGGGGCTAGGAAGGTTTCTTTATGTCCTCTTGTTAAAGATCTCCCTGGCAGGTGTTCCTTCTTGCCAACCTGACCTGGAAACGTGCCCATTGTGCGGCGGGACGCCGAGTATTTGAGCTGGAAGGGCCACTCATCTGGGCCTGGTGGTCTCTTCCCTGGAGTCCTTACGAAGTGAAGGACAGACACATCACAAGTTCCAGGAGAAGGTCACCTGGCCCACAGACCTATGCGGGTTCCTTAATTGAGGCTTGAATAGTCCAGGCCTTTGATGAGGGGAAGGTGTGAGAACTGGATTTACTATGTAAGTCCACAAGGTTTGCAGGATTAGCCCTTTCCGAATGTAGCTTATAAGGAGGTGACACGAGGATCCCAGGTTTAATTCATCCTCTGTTTTACAAGGGAGGCAACCAAGTCCCAGAGACCCAGGTGGATTAAGATGGGTGTGGACTGAGCCCAGAGACTTCATCGCCTCCCCTGTGGAGCTCTTCTCACTCCCACCAGGGCCTCCCGTGGGGAGGAGATCACACTGCAGGCCTACTTCTGTCTCCTAGATTCCCAGACACACCCCAGAAAATATTTGAGAAATGTCAAGATGACAGACAGGTGACACTTCTAGGTTGGTGACAAGATATGTATTTTCTGCATGTTTGTTCTTTCATCTTCTTCCAGCTAACTGACAACAGACCTAAGGACAGCCTCACACAGACAAAGGTCAGGGATTTAGACCCCAAACGAATGGATTCTGTCCTCATTTCCCCCACACATGGGTACATCACTGTGAAACCAAGCGCGTAGTTCAGCATTTCAAGCAAACTGTTCAAGAGTCGAGTTCCAGCCCTCTCACCACTGCTCCTCCGTCTGTGCCTGAGGAGATTCAGGACACAGCCTCTTATATTCTGACAGGCGCCTCACCACGTGTTTGCTCAGCATGAGAGAGTGAGAACTATACCCAGGGCTGAGGGTGTGTAGGAGAAGGAAGCAGACTGCTAAGGCAGAGGTCGGTTTGAACCTCAGGGGGCTGGTCTTATTAAATCCCACCTCTCCCTCCGAGGGGAGAGGCCTTACAACCACGCCAGCCAGCACCTGGTGCATAGACGTGCCAGGCAGCCTGGCTTCCATATTTGTTGACACTCACACTTCTAGACCTCTAGGGCTCACTCGGGGTCGTGAGTCCCCAGATCAGCTGGATAATTCAACAAATTCAGTGAAACAAAAATGTGTTGTTTCACAGATGTAGCAGTCAGGTAATTAGTGCTTTTGCCTTTAGCTTTCAGTTTTGTCATGAGGTAGATCTCCCTGAGGACCCAGATGTAATTATGGGTCCATGAATAATGGCTCCTGCTATTTTCCATGGTCATCCAGGATGCCTGGAGTCTGGACTCTGGCCTGACAGAAACTCTACGCAGATTCTTCAGGAAGTCATCAGCTGCCAGAACCGAAAGTCCCCAGATACATGAGGGTGGGGCTTGGTGGTCAGATGACCTGAGCCCTTGCCTACAAGGGGACCACAGCCTGGTCACTGTCTGTGCTGAAGTGGCCACACTGCATAGCTCCTTGTGAGGCACCCTGTCCAGCTGTCACACAGCCATCTTCCCCTCTGGGGCTGGGCCTGCTCTTTCTCCTGGGGCTTTCTCATCAATATGGCTTCCTCCATAGCAAGAACAGGGCTGGTGTGGCTCACTCAGCTGTGTGTGGGTCCCACGGCAAGGCCTCCTCAGAGCTCATCTCCCCACATCTCCCGTGCTCTTCCTGGCCTGGGCCCTGCCCAAGGAAGTGGTCAGGGTGGTCCTGAATATCCAGAGGGCAACTTGGTGTGTAGGTTCCAAGGTTGGACACATAAGAGCTGCCACTACATGGAGCCCTCACTTGCCCAGTCTTCCTGGGACGGACGCCTCAGGGCTCTCCATCCACATGGACCCTGAAGTTCAGGGGGAACCTCGTGTCTGGGGGTCACTGCTGTAACCCAGGGCCAAGCACAGGTCTGGTGCCCTGTGGATGGTCCAGTGTGAGTCCCCAGACCTCAGGCCCAGCAGAGTCTGCTACAGTGTAGATGCTGCTGGCCTTGGATCACCCACTCCCACAGAAACAGAACAGCCTTCCGGGAGTGGGTGGGCAATATACACTTGTTTCTGTTTTTAAATGACTGGACTTGGAAACTTTATTATGTGTGTTCTCTTTCCAATCATAGAAAGGACAATTAAATAAGTCTCAGTCCCTCATCCTGAGCCTTTGGTTCAGCCCTTTGTAATCTAAGACAAGTCCCCATTGTAACAAAGGAACAAGCACCCCCAGAGGAAGCCATTTTCTGCAACAGTCTTTGGCATGTGAATGGTTCAAAGGCATTTTAAAAGTCAAAATCAGTGACCACCACTGCCATGTGGTTTCCCCCTCTATGTGGATACTGGCCCTTCAGAAGTTCTGTTGTGTTAGGAAGGTGTGATCTCCTAACCGAGGTTGTGATCCTTTCACCCTGAAAGTGAACTGAGTGGACACGGTCTGCTCTGTGCATTTCACTGCAAGTGGGCTGCACATTCAACCAAGCTCTGTTAGCAAAAGTATCGAGGGACTTGTTCCCACACTGGGTTTTGCCCTTTTAAAGCAACTGTGGCTTTCCAGCTTCATCTACTATTGACCTAGCAGGTAACTCAACTGTGCTGTGTGTTAGAATCAGGACCCTCTGTCCCATCCCTCCACTTGTAACCCTGACAGCCTCCACCATCTGCTCGTAGCGCTGTTTCCCAGACTGTGTTCTGCTTGCTGGAAAAGAAGGTGAACTGCAGTTGAATCCATATAGAAACCTCTGTAGATTATATTCCCCTATAAGAGATACAGGAAGCGTATTCAAAATGCACAAAATTCCTGCAGCACAGAAACGTGTTCACATTCATTTCCCACATGTCCTCAGGCTCTGTGGCCGGAACCCCCCCACACACACACACACACACTTCTTGCCTGCCCAGGCCTCAGCTTGTGCCGGTGCTCTTCCAGTCCTAGCAGCCAGCCCACCAGCTTTCCCCATCAGCCTTCCCCTCCTTCCACTGCCACTGTGCACTCTCTCACGTTCCCTCAGCTCTCACGGTCCCTGTAACATGATGTCTCACCCAGTTGGAGGTGCCAGGTTCATAGACGTTAGGCTGTCAGTCCTTTGAAGGCGGGAGTGGCCTTTGTGCCTTCCCACGCCTCCCCAAGCCTAGACCAGCATGGGGAGCTCAGCTGAGCGGGCCAGAACGCTGACCAAGGCTCCCCAGCTGCTGGACTGCGTCTCAGTGCTTTGCTGCTACATGTCCCTCCTCCTGGAGGACTTAGCCAAGCTCGCTCATTAGTGCCTCCCCAAGCGGGACAGAGGAGAAGGGACAAAAGGCAGAAGACCAGCTCCCTGGTCCTTCACGAGCTCATAACATTGGCAAGAGTTTGCTTTGGCCAAAGTGTTTGCATAATGTTTCTGTGTTTGAAGAATCAAAGGAGAAATGTCTATTGCCATGTATGTGTCTGCATGCGTATGTCTGTGTGTCTATCTGTCTGTGTTTGTGTATGTACATGCACAATGGGCATTATGTACATCTATGTATGTGTATCTGTATCTTTCTATAGATGTATGTGTCTGTGTGGTGTCTGTGTGTGTTTGTGTTTCTCTGTGTCTGTCTGTGTGTATGCATGTGTGTCCATAGACATGTGTGTCTGTGTATGTATGTTACATATGTGTGTTACATACATATGTCTCTAGGTATCATTGTGTGTGTGTACGTGTGTGTATAGATGTATGTGTGTACGTGTGTGTGCTGTCTGCCCACAAGTGGACCCAGGGCACACAGAGCTGGCCTTGACCATCTGCTGATACAGGAAGCCCAAGTATCCTTCCCTCCTGGCCACATCTGTCACAGCTGCCCCAGTCCTCTGGCCTCTGGGCTTTCTGCTGGGCTGGGGTGCCTGGATGCAGGACATTCCAGAATGTCCTTGAGATGCATCCCACCGCCCACAGCCCTGTGGGGACAGCCCAGCAGGACTGCAGCTGGCACATCCCAGGAACCCCGCCTGTCTGCAGGGCAGCCCTGCCAGTTCTGTGAGGAGACGCCCTGGGGAGTTTCACAGCCAGCCCACCCACTGCCTAGGCTGCTGGCTGCTCCACCTCCTTTGCTTTCTACAGCAGGAAAGACCAGCCCGGCCTGGGCTGCTCAAAGGCTCTCGGCCCGCCCACACCACCTCACCTCGTGGGGAAATGTCCCCTCAGCACCCACTCCTCACTGCCAAAGTGGCCATTTACTTCCAACCTCCAGGCAGCAACAGTTGTTACCTCACTTGTCTGTCAGCAGTGGGCACTCTCGTTTCATATAAATGGACTCTTTCTCTCTCTGGAAACTCAAAAACTCCTCCTTACCTCTAAAGTTTCAAAATAAGTATTTTTAAAATATATTCTGGCATGAATTTGCCAGGGCCTTTTAAATCTCATTTGCAGGACCTGTGCAAAATTAAAATGTGGGACCCTTGTTCAAAAACCAGGAAAAAATTTACTTAAAGTTACCAAAATATAAAGCTTTTCCTTTCCTCCAGTCTCTTTCTTGACTTCAGGTGTTTTTGTTACTTAAGGTCATTCCAAGTAAAGTTAAAATTTTCTATTATTAGCATGAATTTTACCATTCATCTTTATATTGTGCAATGCCATTTTTAAGTGCAGATACAAGAGTAACTCACATTTGGCATCATTGCAATTACAGTTTGGACTTTGTAGCTCGTACATGCCCAGGTATTTTACTCTTACTGGAACAGTGGAAATGCTACCCAGAACCAACTCCACTGTTTTTAGTTCACTTCTTGACACTTTGGCTTAGTGAGAGGAGAGAAAACACTGCATTGTGGGCCTCCCTATTATTCCTTTTTTCCTTGTGTCATCACTTTCAGAGTAAGTGCTTGGCTGACAGAGGGACCTACAGTGGGGAGAAAAGTAGGAAAGGGTGACTCAGTTGTTCATGTTTCTGAGATGGCCACTGCCTTCTTTCTGCATTGGAAGTAAGTTTTAGTTCGAATGGCAAAAGTGGCTTCTCAGAGCTGCCCCACATACTCAGCTATAAAGGTAACACACTCACCTGAACTCGACTGAGTTTTACTGAACTCCACGCATCCTGGGTCCATGGGGATTCTGTGTTTATGCGCATTGTGACTGGGAATGGGACAGCAAAGAACTGGCAGACCAGTTCTGCACGTTATGTCTTCTGACCACACACATGCTCCATTGTCACAAGGACTTCGTTTAAAAAGCACAGCTCAAAGATCAAATCAACAATTTCAGGATGGTGACCTCAGAGCATCTGACCAGGCTGGGACCCTTCTGGGCATTCAGGTGTGTGATGCAAAGGCCACACATTTGTGAGGCCAGCCCTGCTTAGAACTGAAAAAGTTCTGATAAATGTTCTTCCTTTAGTTAACTGATGATTTTCCTCCCTAGATTCTCTCTTCTCCTGGAACTTCTGGTAAACACGTGATGAGCCTTCTGGTTCTCCTCTCCACATGTCCACTTTTCTCTCTCTGATTTTATTCCTTTGTCTTTACAAATATTCTGGAAGAAACCCTCGACTTTTCAGTTCACTGATTCATTCTTCAGTCAGGTCTGTTGTGCACTGAACCTACTTACTGAGGTTTCATTAACAATTGTTTTTAAAATTTCAAGGTTCTATAGTTCTTTTTCATAATAACCTCTTCTTGTGTTATGGATAGTTTATATTCTCTAATCTCCTTGAATGTATTAATTATAATTACCTTTGAGACTTATTCTGCGGGATTGGCTCTGTCCATTTGTTGGATCTGATTGCCACTTTTTCATGACATTCATTTGACACTTCTTAGCTATCTGCATATTTTTCTTATTGGGAACCACTGAACAGTGTGTTTCTCTGTGCCCAGTTTTTTATTTGTGAAATAAAGGCCTCAAGTAGATCAGAGGTTTTCCGCTCTTTTTAGCTTTGTCACGTGAAACCGTATGTATGGAAGCTCTGCGTGTAAATAGAAAGGGTTCGGCAACAATCACAGCAGGTGACAACCCTGGAGGTGCCACCTTGGACTCTTGGCACTCCCTCATGCAGCGCCACGTCAAGACGGGCCTGGGCTCAGGGCTCCTGGGCCAGGTGACCTAGGCTCCGCGCAGCCTGTCCAGCAGCTAATGGACCAGGTGATCCAGAAGGTCATTTCAAATTCCAGTACTATGATTCCTTGTGGGGAACACCCACATTTTACTGCTGTGAAGTCCCTTCCTCCATATTCATTCTGGCATGTTTGTAGAAATGCAGAGATTCCCGTGGCAGATAGACCCCAATGACTTGCCAACCATCCTACTCCAGATGAGAACAGAACTCCCGTCAGTGGCTTCCAGAGTAAGTCTCATCAAGGAAAGCTCCAAGTGACAGAGGCGGTCCAAGTTGCCAGGGAGCACATAGTTCCGTTTCTTTTCTGTAAGTGGATCTGATTTCAGAGGAATCATTTCCAGAAAAGACTGGGCTACGCTCCAATCTTGCCTCCAATCGTGTATAATATCAAAGTAGATGCTATAAATTAGTGCATTCATAGCATTCTATCATAAAAAAAAGATAAAACTGCCTTCCCCACTAGCCCCTCAGCCTGCTTTCTCAGCCACCATGCATAGCCCATGCCAGGTGGTACTGGGCTTTTTGGACTTGCGATCCAGTTTCTGATCTAGAAATAAGTTAAAGCAGTAATGTGCAAATACCTATTGTTCTTAAAATAGGTCTGGGTGTCTCAGTGTTGTTTCTTTCTTTCTTTTTTTTTTTTTTTTTTTTTGGTTTAAGTGCATTTGAGATTGAACATAGAAATGAGGAAGTGAAACTTTTGAATTGGTTTGTCCTCTTTTTCTGAGGAAGATGGTTCTTTTTGTAAGGGCTTCTGAGATGGAAATTGAATTTCTCTCTCTTAAGAGGTTCAGTTTTGCATGAACTAAACTAATAGTAGTAGCAGCAGCAGCAGCAGCATAGTAGTAAATCCTGTATTAGAACCTCAAAAAGGCTGGCAGCTGAAACACCTATCACCTTGGCTCTGGGAGCTTCTCAGCTCATTGTTCAACCTCAGGACTCTGCCCGTAGAATGCTGGTCTAGGGCTCCCCCTCACCCCTTGGCTTCTTTTTACACACCAATCTCAGTCATTTTGCAGACAGTCTAGAAGAACCATGGATGTTTCACTTCAAACTCCAAATGCTCTTGGGGTTGTCATCGTTCTGGGTGAGCTGCAGTCTCAATGCTAAAAACAACAACAATAAAGATGCTTTTTCATTTTCCCTTTTGTTGCTGACCTCAGAACCTGACCCCACAGTGGAGACCACTCAGTGATCCCACCACAGTCTGCACTGCCCATCCCTTCTTGTCCCAAGCTTGTCACTTACAGCCAAGGAGGGAAAATACAGACCAGAGCACCAAGCAGGAGAGAAGTATGAGCAGCCAGAGGAAAGTGGTGCCTGAAGAAGGCCTCTCCTTCACCTAATGCCCACGTGGGGCTTTCCATCTGCTCACCCGTGACAGTGCCGTTCTTTGCTTTTTTTTATTTAAATCTCAGATACGTGTGTGTACACACACACACACACACACACACACACACACGTCGCACATTTCCTAAGGGTACGGTTTGTTGAAGTCTCACAAGTTGCTCCTCCCATGTCTCCAGCCCTAGAACAAGAGCAGAGGTCAGCAGCACCACAGGTCACCACCTGGTGACAGCAGGGCCATGGGACACGTTATCCTGACTTCTAACAGCATAGCTTAGTTTCCCTTGATTTTATACTTTGTATAAATGGAATCATACAGTTTGCACTGCTCTGTCCAGCTTCTTTGGCTCAAATTACATTTGCAAGATTCTCGTCTGTGTTGTCTCAGGCACTTTAGATCGCCGTGTCCTCATTACATCAGTGTCCCCTCCATGGTGGGAAGGCACCGCGATGTGTTCATGCAGCCCTCTGCTGACGGGCCCACGTGTGCCTCCTCCCACTCACTGGGGTGAGGGGCCGGTGCTTTCAGGGGTATTTTCAAGTTCAAACAGCTGCTGTTGTCTAAAGGTTTAAGAAATAAACCAAACCCAGCCCCATCAAATGCACACTTCTATCAGTACATGAAGGGGGATAAAAGCCCCTTCTAGACACCCTGGATCACTGCCCATTTCCCCCTTGCCGTGAGACAGGCAGTGTTGGCTGAGTGCTTGAACACCTTAAAATATAGATTGCTCACAGTACTGGGGAAGCTGCTCAAAATCCCCTCCCTCGATTTGATGACAGAACTTACCAGAAAAGGAGGGAATGAGTGGGTAGAACAGGAAAGGCAGGAAGAGCAGATGGCCTCATGCACAGGGAACGTTCTTCAGAAAAACCTGCACACTTGGCTCCGCTGACGTGCCTCCCACCTAAGAGGTGGTGAAAAACACATCAGACCCCTCTGACTTGCCCTGCTGCCAGCAAAATGGGAGTAGATCGCTTATCCTCTCCTCAGAGAAGTCCCTTGGATTCAAGGAGGTTGGAGACAGCGAGGGGTCAATGCTAGAAACCTCAGGAAGACGCCATGCCATTCAAGGAAGTCCAGTGCCTAGAAACTTCTGGCCAGAAATCAAATTTTCCCACCCAGATGAAATGCTAAAACCAACAAATCAGAGAAGCCTTTGACACTGGAAAATTCGAGAGTTTGGATGTTCGTATTCTTTGGTTCATGTTATTAATAACGTAAACCGATATTATTGCTTCTGTTGAATACATATTAACTACATGGTTTTATCTGATATTTGCAGGCTCCAGCACATTTTTCCATTTGTAAATTCATTCAGTGAACACAAAAGTTCATGAAGCATTTGAATGAAGAAGGAGTTGATGTTCCCAGACTGACCTGGCCTCCAGCTGGAAATGTGGTTGAGTTTCTAGATGCCACTCACTCCCTGCCCCACAAAGCAGCTGCCTTACAGGCTCAGATCCACTGCCAGGTCCACTGTTCCAGGAGACCCGTGGCCCAGGAGTGTGTTTCATTCTCATACAGGAGGCTGGCTCTCCTCTTGGGGGGTGAGGGGTGGGGTGTCATGTGGCACATGGCACAGGCTTCCCCTAGGCCAGCAGCGATATCCATGTCCACCCATGGTCTGGCTTTGTCCCGAGTCCAGACCTCGCTGGGCAGCTTCACCCTGAGGCCTGGTCTCACCCAGATTGCTGGGGAATCCTTCGGCCACTACCTGCCTTGTTACAACCACCAGCGTCCTTGTCACAGTTTCTTCCTGCAGCCACGTAACACTGACTCTTGCTCTCCATCGACCCCAAGGCAGGTCTCAAATGATCAACAGAGGGAAAAGTGTTTTCAGATTTTTTAAAAGTGTTTTTATTATGTTTTCTGATTTCCAAGCCAATACAGACACATGGGGAAAGGCGGTCCTGCTACAGAAGAATTGAAAAGCCTCTTTCCTTCTAGGCCTAATGAACTGAAGTTCCCCCAGTCAAAGCAGCACAGGGGGTGCCAGCTGGATGGGATCTGAAGGGTCAAAACCACCCACTGGTAAGAGGAACCTAGGGAAACACTCAGTCTCATCCAAATGCAGTATCTGGAGGAAGTAACAGAAATCTCTCCTCCAATGTGATGTCAGTACAGAAATTTGCCTAAAACACACAAGACCGATTCTCCTAACCAACAGGGCCTAGGTGATCATCCAGACATAATCCCTTTGGACTGTGCACAGGATTTAAACTTAGTCAGAAGATTTTTGCAGTATTCATTGTGTGTTTTTCTTCTCATGTCCTCATGCCCCTTCCTCAGTCTGTCAGACGTGTTCTTGAAGAGAATAGTTTTTACAGAAGGAATTTACCAAAGCAAAATAAGTCCGTGTGCATTGCAATCTTTGACCTCTAAATAAGAAGCCTACTTTGAGACAATAGTATCAAAAGGCAAAGATTTCAACCTGCCAGAGAAGGGCATTTTGACATTAAAAAACAGGCATTTAAAAGGGTTTAAAAACCCAAAGGTGAATAAGCATGGCGTAAGTTACCCATGAACAATAGATTCAAGGGACAGCAGATGAAGCACCGGCCTTTCCAAAGATGGATGAGGTGGGCAGAAGGAGCACAAGGTTGTGGTCACAGCATCAGAAGGAAGAGGTTGGTGGCCCTGTAGGACAGAAAAGGACAGGGCTGAGGGTGACTGAAGCAGGGCCACCAAGTGTGGAAGTCATACCCAGTGGACTTCCTGGTCAGGGAACCAGCGGCTGGTGGCCTTCCACAGAACCCTCCCGGGCTCACACGAGAGACATCATTTGATGTCCACCACCCAGAAGAGATCAAGTAAGGACCAGCCAAAAAGGAAGCAGTGACCAGACCCTGCACGCTATGCAGCCCAATGCCAGAGAAGCTGGTGCTGAGAAAGGGGAGGAAAATTGGTTGTTGTCTGAGGGCCAGGCCCCCGCCTTCTATCCCAAGCTCACAGAGCCCCATGAAGGAAAGATGTGTGGCCATTCTTCTATGTTTTTGGGGCCACTTCTAACTGAACTAGTTCAAAGCTGAGGTAGGTAACTGGGTCTTCAGATGTCAAGGCAGAACCACAGATGACAGCACATGAGGAACATTTTGTGTTAACACAGGGTCAGACTCTTGTAAGCCAAACAGGATTTGACACAAAAATGAGATGCTGGCAAACTGGTTGAGAGGACCAAGGAGCAGGCCCTGACCGAGGCCTCTGGGAGGGGCTCCTGGGGCACAGAGCAGATAGGCCTACCTAAGGCTGCCACCTCTGCCACATTCAGGAAGTTGGACAACCGGGGAAAATGGTGGGCACCTTAATTACAATTCTGGGACCAGGAAACCACCAACCACAATCGAGTGCTGTAGGAACAGCTCACCTTGACCAAGCACTAGGGATCAGAAGAGGCCCTCAAGCTCCTGCTAGATGCTGCTGGGAGACTGAGGCCTCCAAACCCTGCTCTTGACACTGACACAGCCACTGCCTGGATGTCTGGATATCAGGACTTCTGCTAAAGCTGCTGCAGAAAACCAGAGGCCTCCCTGCCATGCTTCCTGATAGAATCAGCAGACACTGCAAAGCAGCGCTTACCCCCATTTTTGCCCTGAAATTGTAAGCATTTGCACCTAACGAACTGAGACAAAATTATGCCCAGAATCCAGCTGCAAAGGAGTTTGGGGAAAGCCATGGTAGCTTCCTGGTGTCTTTACCTTAAAAGGAGTGGAAACCATGTTGACCTCTGTCCAACAGGATCTAGTACTTAGTACTATTCAAGGCACAGCTCAGTGATTTCCCAACCAGGCCACGTGAGGCCCACCTGCTCCTGTCTCTCCCCTCTGGCTGCAGGCTCTCCCGCCTCTCTCCCAGCAGTACCAGTATGCACAGTGGGCTCTGTGAAGGGGGTGATGGGGTCAGGGAAAGCATCAGCCCCAGAAACGTCTTTGGTCATGGAGAACCCCAGACACACTGCACTCCTATGTAGAGTGGGGCTGGGACTCAACTCTCACTCACTGCGGGATGGCCAGCAGGCCAGAGAACCAGGCTGAAATGAGTCTCTGCAACAGGCAAGTTTAGGACAGCGAGTCAATGTCAAAACAATTAACAGTAAACACCTGAACTGAAACAACTCAAGGGAAATAATTTAGCAGCAGAATGAAGTGGGAAGAACTTGGGGGTCCTCCTCAAAAGATGTTTCAGGGAAATCAAGGGTCTCAGAAAATAGGACCAGTAGTGACAGCAGAGGATGTCACGTGCCCTGCAGGGTGACTTGCTCTGAGAAATCATTAACCAGTGAGACCCCCGTTCCAGCTGTAGGCACTCCCTGCATCCTGGCCCTGCAGAAAACAGGTGCCATCGCTGCCCATCTGCCTTGGAGGAGCTCAGTGAGCACCATGTAGACGGTGGAGGCACAGTGCTTTGCCACACCTGCAGAACTGCTGAAATGACAATGTCATGACTGCTGTTTCAGTGTGAAGCTACTAGGGCTGACATCAGTGGTACTGACTGGCATATTCCCCATTCCAATGGGCCAGCTTTGGGACCCCAGAATGTTTGATGTTTGCTCAATACATGAAGTGACTGTGAAGGAACGTCTGATATCAAATATTAAGCTTCTTCTAGTGCAGAGAAAATGTGTCACAGAGCACTGCAGATACACTTAAATCCAGTCTCTCTCTCTCTGCAGTGAGTGTGTGGTGTTCACTGGTGGATGGGAGTTCAGGGCTTTTACGCTGGGCCAGTGAAAGGAATGAAATGTGATGTTTAGCACCTGTGTTAGCAGTGCCTTCCCCCCACCCCGTTAGCATTTTCTCGCGTTGCACACACATACCCATCATCACCCTTGGCTTCTCCCAAGTCTAGTGTCACTTCACAAGCATTATCTCTCTACTACGACCAAGTCCTCATGAGGGATAGATGAATAGGGTATGCTTCCTATCCTAGAGACACCGTCAGTCCAGTGGGGAAGACAGACTTCAAAAGAAAAAAACTACGCACAGGCTCCCTGCTGAATTCAGAGAAGCCTTCACAGAGATGGTTATGTTTTGTCCAGAACTTGGAAGGTCAGAAGTAAAGGCCAGAAGATGCAGGAAAGGGGGTCATACTTCGTGGGGATTGTATCAGTCAGGATGTCCCCGAGATCTCAGGGTCCACGCCATCAGAGATTTATTTCCCAGTCCTGTGTCAAACCCATAGAGGATTGGCTGGGGGCTGCACTTAGTGTACTCATTCCAGGACCCCTGTCAGTGCCAGAGAGACAATTCTGGAAGGTCTTAAGCAGACTATTAAACCATCCCCTAAACTGACCCACATCACCTCTGTCCATGGCTTATCAGCCAGCTCTTCACACAGCTCCACCCGACAACAAGCGCCAGGAAGGTAAGGCTTCCATGAACCTTACCTGAACAGCAGGGATATTTGGTACATGACACTGATTGCCACCAGAGTCAAGCTGGGGATGCACACATGCATTTGGGGAACAGGGTACAAGCCAGAAATGAAGGATCGATGCAAACAGGGGTCTAGGGAGATATGTGGTATTGTAATAGAGTCCCCAAAACAGACCCTGATTTGTGCAGAGGCGATAGATCAGGCCGTGCTGTCAGGATGGATCGTGCAGGGAGTGGGGGAGTAAGAGGGAGCAAAAGGAGAATTTGAACCATGGAGGCGGCCATGAGAAGTGTGCCACTGGTGGGCCTCCAAGCTGGCCTCATGGAGGCAGCAGGGCTGGGCCTCTGCGTTTCCCCAAGCACATTGTGTGGGCAGCCATAGGGTAGGGGTGACTCTGGGCGAGGCGGCTCCTCCTGACTGAGGCAGTTCCCCGGGAGGACTCAGCTAGAGGTCTGCCGCTATGTGGGGAAACCATGGTACATCATGGCAGAGAAGAGTCAGGGACCTTGACAGGCCAGGCTGGAAGTCCTCCAGCCGTAATTCTCACATAGTTCTAGAACCACAGGGGCCGAAAATTCCAGAAGTGCCAACAAATAACACCTTTCCTCTGGATATTGACCAGCATCTGGGCTTTCAAATAAAGACATATGGTACAAGGGTTTAATAACACACAGTGACAATTACAACTTAGCAATAGAAAAGCGGCAGTATGTGTAATATATCATATATCAGGGGTGCCAAAACAATGTATACAGATTTTAAGAGATGTTATCTTAAAATGTGTATAATTTTTTTGGCACCCTCACCCTATATTTCAGAATGTATGCAGAAAAACCAAAAAGGTCTAGATCTCTGCCCCAATTATGGTCCAAAGGAGCAGTCCTAGCATATAATATTCATCTCCTCCATAAGACAAAACTATTGTCCATAATACTCACTAATTGAAATAAATATAGTTCATATATGAACCAAAATCTGAATTTACCAAATAAAAATATTGCCTTAGGTCACTGTTTGGAATTTTAAACACAAATGCAAACACCGACTGGTCCCATTGACGGCCTCAGTGCTATTTCTTCATCTTTTCCTTCACTGAGCCTTCTAGTGCATTTCAGATTTGCTGTTTGGACTCAGGAACAGGCAGCACCTCAGGTCTGGGGACACCAGCTGTGCCTGGAACAAGCTGAAGTGATCCGAACAATTAAGAATGTGCTCTCACAGCAGCGAGCATGTAGCTGAATCTGAATGTCCAAGACGTTGAGCCCCAGAGGTTCCTGGAATCAGCTCGGGGTCTACTAGTGGATGGGTAATGACCACGCCAATTGGCAGCAGCTGACATACTCACCACCATAGCTTTGGGAATTGTAGTGGTGGTTTAGGGTTTGTACCAACAAAGATTTGGGGGAAGAAGGGTACACCATTCCTGGCACTGTTTAGAATTCCTAGTACCTGGTGACAAAAAAAAAAAAAAAAAAGACACTAATTTCACTTTTATAACTGTTTTTAAATTTTCTGCCGTCAATGACCTCCATGTAATCTGCACCAGGGCAGCACATACCCCAGACCTGTCTTTGGTTCACCACTCACATGACACTTCTCCTCACAGCAGCCACCGTGGCCTGGCTCTTTCAGCAAATTTACAATATTTTTTTGCCCTAAACTTTTGCTAAACTCTGGCCTAACACCTCCAAACTAGAGCAGTGTCTATCAGGAATAAACGCTGAAGTGATTCAGAATCATGACCGTTGTGAACCAGAAAACATCCTTCCCAGTGTTTAGGGGTTGTATATGTGTGTGTCAGTGTGAATATGTCGTGTGAGAGAGTATGAGTGTCAGTATGGGTGTTTGAAAGTGTGGGTGTGAGTGCAAATGTGGGTATGAGTGTGTATATGACACACTCAAATGTGGGTGTGAGTGTGTAGGGGTGTGAGTGAGTGTAGTATGAGTGTGGAAGTGTATATGAGTGTATACATGAGTGAGAGTGGTGTGAGTGTGTGTGTGGGTGAGTGTGCATTAGCCATCAATGGGAACAAAGGTGGTGAGGACAGGGCTGTGAAGAGGAGGTGTTGTTGGAAACTTGCATTTGGTGAGCAGTCATTCCACTTCTCTAGGCCCTGCATCCTCGTCTACTAAACAGGGACCAGAACACTCTGGAAGCAAGGAGGTGTACGAGTGAAATGAGGTGATCATCAGGAAGGCCGTCCGCACGTTGTCCAGCACACACGCAGTAAGAGCTGGCCCTTGATGCCAAAACTACAAGCATCTCTGCACTTCTGCTGAGAACAAAACCATGGAAGCCCAGAGACCACTTCCTGGGGAACCCTCCTGCATTGTCCCATCTCCAAGGACTTTCCTGGTGCCCTCGATGCACGTTTGTCATTGTGCCCCTACATGGACCACATCCCACACAGGCATGGTGAGCAGATTCATGACGATAAGTGGTTTACACAAAAAGAGCAGGCTTCTCTCACATTGGAGAGCTAAGGATCAGACAGGCGCACAATGTAACCATAACATCAGTCCATGAATCAGGTCATTACATTTCTATGGAATTTCTACATCTGAATTAAGAAACTAACCTGTTATGATGGATGTCATTTCTAGAAGGCAGCAATGTAAAAAAATTACTGACATTTTTTTGAACATTTTCTACATGCCGAAGGCAGAGCAGGGAAGGGCAGCAGGCCACAGGATTTATCTTGTCCTGCGGTTCTCTACATGTGGTTTTGACCAGCACTACCTGCATGTCCCTGGAAACTGACTAGAAACTCAGGGCCCCTCTCACTCAGCACTCTGGGTGGGGGATTTCACAAGCCCCCCCCTCCCCCCCCCTTGCTCACCAAAGTTTGAGAAGCCTGGTGTAGTAGACACAGAAAGGAAAATGTGCTGGGTGCATGACCAGAGCTCCTTCCTGGACAGGTCACAGGAGGAACCAAGACCTATACCAATCTTCCCAGCCCAGGGCTCCAGAGTTGGGAAGAGAAGTCCCCATAAGTCCCCATAACTTCTGGCTCTGAAAACTAGCAGGGATTGCAGCTGAGAAGGAGGGCTGCTGGAGTCCCAAACATTCCTCTTAAAGGGCCCACACATGAATTTACTGGCTGACAGACTCACTCGCTCTGAGCTCCCATGCTGGGGCAGCAACTCAAAAAGTGCCAGGGACATACAGGGAGGAACTGAATTGTCTGGCTCCAGGGCAAGGGCTGGAAGGGCAGCTGGGTCCCCACAGGAGCCATTGTTCCTTTGTTGAGCCCTCCCTCCACCAAGCCTACACACATAGATGGGCCCCAAGTCTGAGTCCCCAAACTACCTAACAACATTCACCCCCATCCTGGCGATTCCTTGAGACCCCACCCCACCCAACTTGCTGGCCCACACAAGCCACTTCTAAGGGCTTTTCCATAAAAACAGCCTGTCTTGGTTTGTGCTTTGGACTTTCTGAAAATCATTCAAAGATTCACAAATCCCAAATAAGAAGTATCTGGCCTCTGTGTGCCCAATACCTGTTGCTAAACAACCCCAAGCCTGGCACTAGCAGCAGCTCGCCTCAGTTCTCAGCTTATCCTCTCCCAGTCACCTCCAAGCCCAGCCCAAGAAACAACCATCTGCAAATCACTTTGTAGCTCACACCAGATGGTCCAGGGCAGGGCACAGGCAGTGACTGACCCTTACCTGAACCAGAGCCCCTCCCAAGAGGCCCCAGAAAGAACACATCTGGTGGTCACCTTCAGACCATACCAGAGAACCACACAACCACCTCCACAAATGACACACCCAAAAGGTAGACTCAGCAGACACCAGGGCCCCACTAAAGTGAATCTTGCTCCATGCGGTCAGCCTCTGCACAACAGCTCCTCTGGTGTAGTCATGGCCAATCCTCATAGCCAATCAGCCTGAGGGTCAATCCCTCTCATTAATGTGCCAACAGCAATCAATGTTCAAATACAACAGGAGAGCACACACAACCCTCACAAGAGACACCCCTGGAGCACATGGGAAAGGTGACCAGGAAGACTGTGCCACTGGGCCCCACAGGCACCTACTACATAAGCTCACTCTACCAAGACTGGAAGACATAGCAGCTCTACCTAATACACAGAAACAAATGGAGAGAGGCGGCCAAAATAGGGAGCCAAAAAAATATGCCCCCCCCCAAAAAAAAAAGAATAAAACGCCAGAAAAACAGCTAAACTAAATGGAGACAAGCAATCTACCAGATGCAGGGTTTAAAACACTGGTTTTAAGAACGCTCCATGATCTCAGTGAGAACTTCAACAAAGAGATAGGAAACATAAAAATGAAGAGAGAAAACAAAAAAGAACCAATCAGAAATGAAGAATACAATAACTGAAATAAAGAATACATTAGAGTGACATCAGACACATGATAGCATGAGAGGTGCTCCTTGAAATTTTCCCTGGAAGTTACAACAAATTGAACAAAGGATTCCCTATGCAGCACATAAACATGACTGAGAGATCCACACATTGAAACATCTGAAGGTGGGTGAATCAGGGTGAACAGAGAAGTGGGAAGGGGGAAAGTGCAGAGATAGTGGCTACAGGACATAGCCCAGAGCTGATTGTGGCCCCTGGAGAGGGGAGGATTGAAACTACAGGTGCACTTTCTGTGGTCCCAGCAATCCTGCCCAACAGATCAGCATAGAGTATGGCTGAACCCAGTGATTGGGGCAGAGAACTCAGGACAAAGACCGAATACAGAAGTGTGACAATGAGGGTCAAACAGCCCTCACTGCCAGGAAGAAAAACAGAGCCACGGAGCCTGGCCACGTGCCCCCACTCTCCTAGAGCTAACCTCCCCCACACCTTCCCAGTGTTAGCAGTGAGCCCCAGGAAAAAAAGGTAGCAGTGTCAGATTAAAGAGCAGAAAATGTGCAGCCCTGAGTACTGGACAGACATTTCCTGAGCAGAGGACACATGGTGCACCTAATCCCAGGTACGGTGTAGGAGCTATAAGGGTGAGACAGCTGTGGTCTGGCAGTCTCCATTGCTCCGAGGAAAGCAGATCCACAAAAAATGCCTGTCTCCTCTACTCTGCCCCAACCTTTCTCAGCTGATTGCAATAGGTGTACCCAGGGCTGCTGAGGCACAGAGCTTTGCATCTGTCTGCAGAGACAGCACTGGGATTTCAGAGGCTCAGAATCCCATCGCCCACCACACCCTCCATGGGAGTGGTACCCAGAGACCGAGGTGACCTGATCGCAAAGAAGCAGCCCACCTCATCTGGAAATCTCCCACAATGTGAGAAGAATGAACAATGCAAGAGAAAATAATGCTCCAGCGCCACCTACTGGAAGGCAAAAAAAAAGGACCTTTTCATATCAACCTGGGGCAGAATTCACTCCTGAGATGCCCAGTAAAGAAATAACCCAGTAATTTCCATGAATAACCAAAATAACAAGGCAGCTCAAAAAGAAAATGAAAAATCTCCAGGAAATAAACTTAAAGACATGGAAATATGTGACTTGAATGACAGGGAATTCAAGACTGTAGTCTGAAAAAACTCAATGACATACAAGAAAACTCAGGCAGTTTAATGAACGCAGAAATAAAATCAATGATAAAATTAATATTGTACTAAAGAGACTGAATTTTTTAGAAAGAATTCAATAGAAATTCTGGAGCTGAAGAAATCAACAAAAGAGATGAAGAATGAAATACCCAGCTTAGGAAACAGAGCTGATCAGATGAGGAAAAATTAGTGATAACGAAGATAGAAACCTGGAAATGACACAGACGGAAGAAGAAAGAGACTTGAGACTTAAAAGAAATGAAAGAACTCTGCAAGAACTTTCTGACTCCATCAGAAAGAGCAATATAAGAATAATGGGCATACCAGAAGGAGAAGAAAGAGAGAAGGGAACAGAGAGTATATTCAAACAAATTGTCGATGAGAACTTCCCAAAATTGTGGACAGAACTGGATCCTCGAATCCAAGAAGCAAACAGAACACCTAATTACCTCAATTCCAACAGGCCTTCTCCAAGGCACATTTTATCAAAGCTGTCAAAAATTAATGACAAAGAAACAATTCTCAAGGCATCCAGGGAAAAGGAGATGGTAACCTACAAAGGAAAGCCCATTATATTATCATCAGACTTTTCAGCAGAAACGCTAAAAGCCAGGAAGGAGTAGAATCAAATATTCAAACCATTGAAAGAGAAAATTACCAGCCAAGAATAAATATATCTTGCAAAGATATCCTTTAGATATGAAGGAGGAATAAAGACCTTTCCAGATATACAGAAGCTGAGGGAATTTTGCACCACAAGGCCTGCATTACAGAAAATATTGAAGAAAGCTATTCAACCTGAAACAAAAAGACAACAGGATACATAACCATGAGCAAGATTAGTAACAGACAGACAGAAGCAGGAAATGGCAACCCCTACACAAATAGGGCACTATACACTTAAACATAACATAAAAGGTAGCATATATATATATATATATATATATATATATATATATATATATATAAAGGAAAAGAGAAGAAGAAGACAAATTGCTGCTGCAACTCAGAAATCAACTCACAACATAAATAGGGATAACTTATGACAAAAAAAAAAAAAAAAAAAAAACATAAAAGGGGAGAGAGTAATGGTCTGAATTTACAAAAGGGAATTGCGATACGAAGCATGCTAAAGAAAAAGGGCCACTGTATATATGAAAATTTATTTTACATAAAATTAATGGTAACTATTCAAAAAAGTCTGGAACTAAGACATATAACATAAAATAGAGGAGCCAGAGGGGAAAATCATACAATAACAGCAAACAAAAATAACAGACAGAAACAAAAAGACAAAGAAAAAATGGAGACAGCAAGCTACCAGAAAACAAAAGATAAAAATGGCTATAGGAAAGCCGTTTTATTATTAGATATTATTATATCTAATAATTAATTTTTTATTAAAAATTATTTTTAAAGATATTAATTATTTATTAAAAGATATTATTATATCAATAATCGCCCTAAATGTAACTGGGTTAAACTCACCAATAAAAAGGCACAGAGTAGCAGATTGGATTAAGAAAAAAAAAAACAACAACTATATGCTGCCTCTAAGAGACACATCTCAGCTGCAAAGGCAAATATAGACTCAAAGTGAAAGGGTGGAAAGCGATACTGCAAGTAAATGGCATCCAGAGAAAAGTGTGTGTAGCCATACTTATAACTGACGAAACAGACTTCAGGATAAAAAAGGGAACAAGAGAAAAAGATGGACATATCAGAATGATGAAGTGGACAATACAACAAGAAGACATAACACTTATCAATATATACACTCCCAGTCAGGGAGCACCAAAATATATAAAGCACCTACTAACAGAACTAAAGGGAAAAACTGACAGAAACACAATTATAGTAGGGGACTCAAAAACACTATTGACAGCTATGAATAGGTTATCCAAACAGAAAATCAATAAGGAAATATCAGCATTAAATAACACATTAGACCAAATGGGCATAATCAACATTTACCGAGAATTTCATCCTAGAACACCAGACTACACATTCTTTTCTAGTGTACATGGAACACTCTCAAAGATAAACCATGTGTTGGGACAAAAAACCAGCCTCAGCAAATTTAAGAAAATTGAAATCATACCAAGCTATTCTCAGACCACAAGACTTTGAACTAGGAGATCAACTGCAAAAAGAAAGTAGGAAAAACCACAAATACGTGGAGATTAAACAACATGCTACTAAAGATCGACCGGGTCAAAGAAGAAATAAAAGGAGAGATCCAAAGATACATAGAAACAAATGAGAATGAAAATACATTATATCAAAATTATTGGGATGCAGCAAAAGCAGTTTTAAGGGGGATACTTATATCATTACAGGCCTATCTCCTGTAATGAAAGAAGAAAAATCCCCAATAAACACACTAATATTAAATCTTGAACTAGAAAAAGAACAAATGAATCTCAAAGTCAGCAGAAGGAAGGAAATAATAAAAATCAGAGGAGAACTAAATGTAATAGAGAACAAAAAGACAATAGAAAAAATTAATGCAAGAAAGAGCTGGTTCTTTGAAAAGCTTAATAAAATAGACAAACAACTGCCCAGACTCACTAAGGAAAAGAGAGAAAGACACAAACAAAATTAGAAATGAAAGAGGGGAAGTTATCACGGACACCACAGAAATACAAAGGATCATCCAAGAATACTATGAAGGACTATATGCCACCAAATTCAATAACCTAGAAGAAATAGACAAGTTCTTAGAAATATACAGCCATCCTAGACTGACTCATGAAGCACTGACAAATCTAAATAGATCAATCATCAGTAAGGAAATTGAGACAATCATCCAAAACCTCCCCAAAGGCAAAAGTCTAGGACCAGATGGATTCACTAGTGAATTCTACCAAACATTCAAAGATGATTTAATACCTGTCCTCCTCAAACTCCTCCAAAAAAGTTGAAGAAGAGGCAGTACTCCCTAACTCATTTTATGAGGCCAACAGTACCCTGATACCAAAACCTGGTAAGGATAACACCATAAAAGAGAACTACAGACCAGTATCTCTGATGAATACAGATGCAAAAATCCTCAACAAAATATTAGCAAATCAAATACAACAATACACTAAAAGGATTATACATCAGGATCAAGTGGAGTTCATTGCAGAGAGGCAAAGATGGTTCAACATATGCAAATTGATAAAAAGAAGGAGAAGGAGAAGCAGGAGAAGAAGAAGAGGAGGAGGAGGAGAAGAAGGGGAAGAAAAGAAGACCGAAACATGAATAATAAAATGGCAAAAACTGCATACCTATCAATAATTACTTTAAATGTAAGTGAATTAAATGCTCCAATCAAAGACCTAAGGTGGCTGAATGGATAAGAAAACAAGATCCATATATATGTTGCCTACAAGAGACACACTTCAGATCAAGAGACACACGCAGACTGAAAATAAAGAGAAGAAAAAGGGTATATCATGCAAATAGAAATGAAAAAAAAAATGAGATAGCAATATTTATATCAGACAAAATACATTTTAAAACAAAGTTTATAACAAAAGATGAAAGAGAACCCCACAATTGCAATTTTGAGTATTTATCCAAAGAAATCCAAAACACTAATTTGAAAAGACATATACAACCCTTGTTTTCATTGTAACATTATTTACAACAGCCAAGATATGGAAGCAACCTAAGTGTCCATCAATAGATGAATAGATAAAGAAGGGTGGTGCATACATATAATAGAATATTACTCAGCCATAAAAAAGAGTAAAATCTTGCCATTTGTAACAACATGGATGGACCTAGAGGATATTATGCTAAGTGAAATATGTCAGACAGAAAAAGACAAATACCACATGATTTCACTTATATGTGAAATCTAAAAAACAAAATAAATAAACAAACAAAACAGAAACAAACTCATATATACAGAGAACAAACTGATGGTTGCCAGATGGGAGCAGGGTGGGGGGATGGGTGAAAAAAGGGGGAAGGGATTAAGATGTACAAATTGCTAGTGTGAAATCAGTCATGGGGATATAAATAAAGTACAGCATAGGAAATATAGTCAATAATATTGTAATAACTATGTATGGTGTCAGATAGGCAGTAGACTTATCAGCGGGATCACTTCGTAAGTTACATAAATGTCTAATCACGATGTTGTACACCTAAAACTAATATAATATTGTATACCAACTGTAACTGAAAAATGAAAAAGTATTTTTAAAAATTTTTTAAAGGAGAGGGGTGTAGGTTGTGCTCAAGACAGACCGGGACTCAGTTCCCCCTCTTACCCATAACCCCCAAGTTACAGTGGAGGCATATGCAGCACGCACCCTTCAACTGTACAGAAAGGCAGGAAGTCTGGGTTACCTATGACTTGTGGGCCATGGCTCCAGCTCTGCTTCCCTTGCTCCACATAAGAGTATGTTGTTCTGGGTCTCCTCCAGCATGCCCTGCATGTCTAACATTCCCTAGCACCCCAGCAAGCCAGCCCACCAGGAAGGACAGTGTAAATGAAGTGGGCTCCATTCGGCTTGCCTGAAAGACTTGAGGATTGCACCCAGCATGCTGCATTAGCACAGACACTGCAAAGAAGGGTGCATCCCCCATCACTGACATACATGATGACATTTACATGGACGTTGCCAGCTTTGTCACTGGCAAGAACAGCACACCTCATTTTACAGCTTAACAGTATTCTAGCCAAGTTAAAAAGAATTCCTAATTTCTAATTTCACTTCTCCTTACTAATGCCCTCAAGACTAGAAGACAATAGGAAATTCTGGATGTATGAGTATCATAGAAAATGTACACTTGAAACCTATGTAATTTGGTAACCATTGTCACCCCAATAAATTTAATAAAAAAAAGAAAAGTCTGAATAATTCTGTCAGTGACATTAGCTGCACCTGAAAATAAACCCTGGGGACCCTGAGTTCAGTAGGGGTGAGATTTTCCCAAAATTGTACCTTCAAGCAAATGTGGACCTGGGCAGACATCTGTGGGAAAACACCGAGTGGGGTTCCTTCCGTTGTGGGATATGGAACCCACATATCTCATTACTTATTATGCTCCACCTTATAAGGAATTCATAGTCCAGGCCAATCCACAGTTGCCATCTTAGGTGCCAAAGACATAATGCCTAAAACCTGCTTACTGACAAGCATCTCCTCGACACAATCTCATTTTGTCTTCTCTGCCTAACAATGGTTACAAGATTATCAGCTATAAAGTTAATACCCCTGGCAGAAGAAAGTCCATTTGCTTTCCCCTGGTTAAGACCTTCTTCACCGTGACGCCTCCCCTGGGTTATTGCCAGGGCCCGTCAGGTAGGGGCCCTGTGCTCCTCAGCTCCCAGTGATCCTCAACCTCGTGCATCAGCACCACCAGCACCACCAGAAGCAGCAGCTGAAAACTTGCTAGAAGTGAAAATTACAGGGCCCTTCCCAGACCTACTGAAATGGAGATTCTAGTGTTGAGCCCAGGAATCTGTGCTTTTAACAAGTTTTCTGGTGATTCTTATCACAGTTAAGGTTTGACAGACACTGACCTACAGGATTGCACTTCTTTTGCCAGAAGTGTTCTTATCTCCAAGATCCTACAGGAGTCCATGTTTTTCCAAGCCTAGAACAAACTGTTTATAGACCCATCAGAAACCAAATCATGGGGGGAAGTAGTCTTACTATTTGTTTAAATCATATGTCCTTAAAGCTATTCTCTGAGGTCATCATAACAGTGTATTAAGCACAGTATTACGGGCTGAACTGTGTCTCCCCGCAAAATTCATAAGTCGAAGCCTTAACCTCTAGCACTTCAGAATATAAATGTATTTGGAGATAGAGTATTTAAAGGGGTAATTAAAAATAAGGTCATTAATATGGGCCCTAATCCAATATGACAGGTGTCTTTATAAGAAGAGGAAATTGGGACACACAGATATGCATATGAAGACAGAGGGAAAAGACTGCCATCTACAAGCCAAAGAGAGAGGCCTGGAATAGATTTTCTCTCAGATCCTCAAATGGAACCAACCCTGCCAACACCTCAATCTTGGACTTGCAACCTCCAGAAGTGTGAAAGAATATATTTCTGTTGTTTAAGCCTCCCAGTCAGTGGTTATTTGTCACAGCAGTGCTAGCAAACTACTATACAGAGCAAACATCTGCATGCTGAAAAACAACGAACTCCCATGTACAAAACCTTCTAGTGAGAGGTAGCTTCTGAGTTCAATAATATTTAAAGAAAAGAGGGAGCATGCTACTAACCACTTCATAAGAGAAGCACACCTGCTCATTGTAATGCGAGAGCAGACCCCAAGGCCACAGCGCAGAACCACTTATTACCCAACCCACAAACAAAGTAAATCACTCCATTACAATTTTCACATAATTACACCCATTTCTGACAATGAGGTCAACTTTATAATTAAATAAATTAAGAAGGCAAGGCCACTGAATCAGATAGCTTATCCTTAGATTCATGGCTATATTTGGCATGAACATTAAGGAGTGATAAAGATGGTTCCAGAGCATTTAATCTGAATTTTTTTGTCAGGAGCCATGTCTCCCAATTCACTCTGATACCCAAAGCACCAGTTAGACCTTGTTTGTCCCCTGCTGCAGTTTCATGAAGCTGTTAGGATGAGAGCTGCTGGGGCCGGACGGAAGGAGGTTGGCAGAGTGTAGCTGACTTCCATTTAAGTTTAGGTGTCAACCCAAGGACTTCATTTTATTGAAACCAGCCCATGCTGGTATTGTTGACTGGGGAGGGGAACGCATTTCCCCCACCTCAACCACACAGGCCAAACCAAGGTGTCTGAAAAGCAATATGACATTGTTATAAAGAAATTTATCCAATGACCATTTGATACAAGTAGGTATCAACTCATTATGTTACCCTGAGCTGCCTACCAATTTGTAGAGCACATAAGACCAGGAATATCAGTGGCTTCCAGCTTCTAAAACAAAGAGCTGACTTCTAGAAAAATAATTTATATCAAATTACATAACTGACGTCTAATCTATAAACATATTTGAAACTTGGCAAAAATCAGAGCTGGCTGGCATTGAGCCTACAGCCCAATGCATCTCCATGTGGATTGGAGTCCTGAGTACATTTTCAGATGGCTGCCCACAGGCCACAAGGTGTTATATATGCACTTGTCCGGGTGGCTTATCAGTGCACAATTCGGCCCCTATACAGAGAATACCATGAACTGATCAAGTGGGTTGACAAATAAAGAGCAAAAAGAGAAATTCACTCTGGGTTAGGCATTAACTTTGAAATGAAGGATGCCATGCATGGAGTGGCAGTTGGATGCCAGGTCAGCAGGTCTGCTTGCCTCTGCACTGGAGGTGGCATAGCCCTGAGCAAAGTTCTCTCCAATGAGTACTTACTCAAAAGATTTCAGGCAAAACCAAGAAAAAAAATCCGCTGGCTCAATCTTCATATAAACAAGATACAAATGTTATTACAAGGTCTATAATAATTGAAGTACCCTTTTTTAATGACTGTGCTCTGGTGTGTGCTACCTAGCAGATGGGAGTTGGCTGAGAGGAAAGAAAGAAAATGTCACTTATTAAGTCCTGGATCTGATTCTCACACCACACCACATGGCAGGAGTTAGAACCCATTTCAAAGATGAAGAACCTGAGACTTAGATTGCATGCCTGTCCCAAGTGAGAGGAACCAGCATGGGACATGAGTGGTCTGTCTCAAATCCAGCCCTATGGGTGACTGGGCGATAAAACCCCACCATAAAAAAGTAACTCCAGTGTGTTTATCACAGGCTATTACCAATGTCATTTGCTTTCTAGAGAAAACAGAGTATGCTCTGGTAACCAGACTCCAAGATTCTCTCCTCTTGGCAACCATCCCCTTCTGAATCAAGGTGGCCTGAGTGTGGTGTGAGCATTTGCATCTTCCAGTTCAGTGTCTTGAATCACTTATTCCAGGGGAGGCCAGCTGCCACATCGTGAGGACACTCAAGCAACTCTATGGAGAGGCCCATGGAGAAAGGAACTGGGGCCTTCAGCCAACAGCTGGCACTGACTTGCCAGCCTCTTCAGAAGTGGATCCTCCGGCCCCAGTGGAGCTTTCTGATGAGTACAGCCCCAGCCAACATCTGACTGAAATTTCATGAGAGAGATTCTGAGCCAAACCCAGCCAGCCAAGGTGCTCACAAGTTCCTGACCCACAGGAATTCTGAAAAATCATAAATGACTGTTTTTGTTTTAAGCCATTAAGCTTTGCGGTGACTTTTTGCACAGCAATAGGTCATAAATATACATCTAAACCTCTGTATTTCCAAATATATAATACAGTGATGTTAGGCCTTAGCACCACCCCAGCAGTAAAATCAAGTGGTGAGTAAATAGCACTGCCTGCTTCACCAATCCATTGCCAGACAGCAGAATCTCAAGGAACTTAGCAGCTCCAGACGTTTGGTGCAACCAGCTTATGAGTTTGAGTGCAAAGTCAGAAACTACAAAAGTGCTGTGATTCTGACAACCTCATGCATACATCATGAGAAAAAGTATCATTCATTCGGCTTCTTCCCTTCATTAGTTCTCATCTCATTGTCGCCTCCTTTCCAACTTAAAGTAGCTACCCAGTTACTCTATCATTTCTCTCTATACCTATCTTCTGCACTGCTTCTCACTTGTGATTCTTTGCTTTATTCATTTAATGATTTGCCTCCCTATCCTGCCTCACCCTGTATTCTCAGTGCCTAAAATAGTGCGTGACACAACATAGATAATCAATCAATGCTGACTGAGCGCCTGAGTGGAGCATGAACCTGAGGAGACTAAAGGATGACCAAGATATTTAGAAGATAAAAAGCAAGCCCTTCCATGTGTTGAAGTGGAAAGTGGAGAGGGGTTAAAGGGCTGTTTATCTAAATTTGCATCTTCTGCTTGGTCCCACTTGATTGAAACTTAAAAAGTCCATGAAACAGCTTATATTTGCCTACTATTTACAATTCACAAAGAATTCTAATAAACATGGCTTCATTTGCTCTTCACAGCATTCTGTGAGAAACAGCAAGAATAACACAGTTAGCTATTGCTGCACAGCAAGCATTTATCAGCTCATGCTTCGGCTGGTTGGTAGCTCAGGCTGGGAGCAGCCAGGTGATTATGGCAGTTCGGGCTGTGCTCCCTAGGCTACACCTCTGGACAGTGTGAGTCGCTAGGCAGTGTGCTGCAGGGGGCTGGTCAGCTGTCAGCTGGGAAGCCTCAGTTCTCCCCACCGAGCCGGCTCTTTTCCCAGCAGGCCAGCCCAGGCTTATTCCCAGGCAAAGACAAGCACAGGAGTGAACAAACGGACCAGCCTCCCAGCTGGCCTTCAGTCACTGCGCTGCTTGTGTGTAAGCCAAAGCCAGTCACAGAGCAGCGCTCTTTACAGCATGGGGAGAGGCTCTACCTCTCAAAGCAGGACTTGAACATCCCGCTGAAAAGGACACAGGTACAGGGGAGAGAGGGGAATTGTGACCACTGTTGTAATCAACCCGTCATATTCACATTTTACAGAAAAGAGAGGCTCCAAGGAAATTCAGTGATTTGCCCAAGGTCATAGGGCTCAAATAGAGACTTGAGTATAAGTTTTCTGCCCCCTAAACTCACTGCTCACTTCTCTGCACCGAGCACACCGGAAGTTCTCAGCAAACACTTGTTCTCTTCTTTTCCTTCATCAAACCAAAGTATATTCTCCTGCACCTTGTCATCTGGGCTTACTGCACTTGGATCCATTCAAACGTTGACTGGCCACAAGCTCAGAGAGGCAAGGGTGTTTCCTGTTGAGCGAAACATCCAGCTTTGACTTAAATGTTGATGCTCTGTGAGCAGTACGGTGCTTCTGTGAACATAATTCTCCATCACAGATGGTGCAGGCAGGCTGCCTGTTCCTCTTGTTGACACTGAATGGGCATCCTTAGAACACTTGGAACAGTGTAGGTGCTCTGGCTCTCGGTTACGATGAAAAATGCAAGGCCAGGTGGATGTGGAGATAGTGGGTGACAAACAGGAAAGTCACAATCTCTTCAGAGATCACACAAAAAGGAACAGAAAGAACCATTAGCGTCTGACTCACTCACTGTGTAACTCCATTAGAAATTTCCGGTGCAGTTACTTAGGCAGCAAATCAGACTCAAAAGACCAGATGCCTTAGAGGGTACAAAAGAAGATTCAAGACTGCCTTTTCCCCTTTGTTGTCCAGTTAGAAAAAGATTAAAATGCAACGCATCATGTTTACTAAAAATGGCAATAAAAAAATGTCATTAACAAGTGTTTAAGTCAAATAGTGAATTAAAGTGAAAGAACAATTAAACACAATTTAACACAATTCTTTCTTCTGTAGAAAATAGCATTATTGATCAACTTAGATCAGGAGTTGGTAGATGATACAACCTCTGTCTGTTATTGTATTATTGTTAACAATAATTTATGGGAACGTGGCCACACTTTTTCATTGACCATTTGTCTATGGTCATTTTCATACCATGGAAACAGGGTTGAGTAGTTTGAATGCAGACCATACGGCTTCAAATACTACATTGTTTACTGTGTGGCCCTTTCCAGAAAACGTTTTTTGGACCCTGACCTGCACCCTCAACCACGAAGGTCTGCAGAAAGTCCTGGGATGAGGCAGAGGGGAAGTCTGTGCAGCTCATGAGGCAAGCATGACTTGTTACCCTCCAGGTCACCAGTGCCAGACATAGAGTTTGCTCAACTGAAGGGCATAGACTCAAGGCCAAGCTGAACTCCAGGCTGGAGAGCATGTGTGTGGTGACTCTTGCCTGTCCAGTCAGCTAGAGTCTCAGAGAATCTGTTCAACCCAGGGCCCAAAGATCTGGCCCCATCTCCAAATAAAGCAAAGCCACAGCTATGGCACCAGTTATGCTGGAGCCCCTCTGAATCAGAATCACTGCCTGAACCTCATGCTGTCCAGATGGAGACTCCATTAGTTCACGGATGACCCAAACTAGATGGAGGACCAAACAATAGGCTGATCGACTGCAGAAAGCTCAGCTTGCCACCAAAGCTGCACCCAGAAATGGCCAAGACCTAAGCTCGGGCATGAATGGTTCCCAGGGTCTAAACATGTGAGTATTGTTGGGGTTGCCATTGTCTCTGATGGATGGTTGCAACTGAAAAAGCCAAGAGTGACAAGGGGTCCCCTCAAGCTTGGTTTATTCCAGGGCTCCTGGGCCTGCACTATTGCCAGCCCCTCCTCGTGAGACACCCAGTACTTTTATTCAGTATGAACCAATCTTGTGACTCTCCCAAGGCTATGGGGCAGCAAGCTGGGAGTAGAACTGACCTACCAGCTCAAGGTGTTTGGCTGTACAGGCCCAGAACCCTGTACACTGGCCTTATGGAATATTTCAGGTGATGAAAACAAGGCATAGGGGGAGGTACGGCTAAGAACATTTTTCTTAGAAGCTGAGTTACTCCGATGCGCTTGCCTCTGGCTGGGTGGCTGTCCTCAGCCCCTTTTCCCTTCCGTTGCTTTCCTTCCTCCATGTCTCCTCCCAGCCTCCCTTTCCTTCCTTACTCTCATGGCCCTAACCCCTGGCCTGGACCATATTGACAGGCCTCTGTGTCCATGAGCCTATCTTTCCTCTCCTCTCCAACATGCATGACTCAAATCTACTCTTATTGTACCCACCCAAACGCTCAGTCCCAAAAGGTCACAGCAGTCCATTGGGGAATGCTAGTGGACATAGCCCAGTCCCAAAGGATGAGTCATAATCCAGCCTTCCCCGTCACTGGATCAGGCATGGACATTCCAGACCATTCTGACTGAAGAGACATGACTCAAACTTCTGAGAAAGTTAGTCCTTGCTATTGAGAAGAGATAACTGGAGGAGGACAGGGAAGGAGCAGTGCCTCCCATTTCAATGTCCATGAAAGGAAGGCATTCTGATGACATTCAGGACATCAAGGGTAATATGATGGCCGCTCTGATGGCCATTCCAGAGAAAGAGTTCCAAATTGCTTTCAAGGGTGGACTAGGCACTGGCTGTCCTGGGTGTGGTGCCTGGGCAGTGTAGACAGCTTGTGGGGAGCGGGCCTCCTGAAGGCCAACATGCCAAGGAAGATGGAGAGAACCTTTTCTTGATGACGTTACTAGAGGAATTAATTAAATTCACCTGGAATTATCCTGAACCCCAGAACTTGCAATCTGTGAGAAAATACACTTCCCTTGTCATTTAAGCCATTTGAATTCATTTGCATGTTACTTACAATGGAATCAAGCGTAAACAAGCTTTGGAGTGCCTCCCACCTCCTGAAAACCCCTCCATAGGACCAAGGCCTTCTCTCTGCTATGCATGGCCTCTCTGCCCCATGGAATCTCCTGTGGGGCGTTTATACCACATCCAAAGTGCAAGGCGATCCCTGACCTTGTGCTGGGTTTTGGAGCATCCACACTCTCATCCTCCCTCTTTCTTCTGCCACGTGCAAAGTTATTGCAAATCTTTTTTAAAACTAAATTGCCAAACTTCTGCTTTTAGTAATGATGAATTAGTTCATTTGAAATAAAACTCCTGGTGAAGACAAGCTAAAAGTTGAACGCAATATGAAAACGTCCGTTTAAAAGCATCAGAGAGCTAAAAGTAAAGTTGAGAATTACTGAGCCAGATGAGAGTGAAGATGGAAATCCCAAGAGGTACACTCGCTTTGGGCTTGCTCTTTCCCAGGGGTGTTTTCCACTTTCAAAGTGGGCAACTGAGAGGCAGGGTGGCACATGTAACACACAGAGAATAGTACTTGAAGTCAAGATCTGAACAGAATATAAAGCCAAGGAAAACCTGACCTGTGTGAAGGGAATTCTTCTCCGTCGTGGTGCTGGGTCAGCTGATCCATGTGGACGTAAAGCAAAACCAAGTGCCCCTCACCCCATACACACACATGTGTAGGTCTAAATGTGAAAGGCATGTCAATAAAGCTTTCAGACAAAAACATAAAAGAATATTTTCTTGAACATGGGATAGAAAAAGGGTAATTAAACAAGATACAAAAAGCATTATCCCCAAAGAGAAAGACTGTATAAATTATTCTACAATAACAGTAAGACTGTCTAGCTTCAAGAGACACTAGTTGGAAGGGAAAACATGAGCGCAGAGAGGGAGCAGACACCTGCAGTGTACGGCCTTACAAAGGGCTCTTTCCCAGGGCGTATGGGGATTTCTACAAAGTAAGAAAATGACAATCAAATAGAAAATTGAGCAACTATACAGTTCTTAAAAATTGAGTAAGAAAATTGAGCAAATGGTCAATACATCTATGAATAGGAACTTAAGTTTATGAATAACCAGGGAAAATTAAAGTCACAGTGTGATGGCCCTACACATTCCATATGGTGTAACAGCACAGAGGCTTTGGTGTCCTGTCACATAGCAGAGCTCTTACACACTGCAGGAGGGGTTTCCATCAGTACGACCACGTTGGAACACAGCTTGGCATCATTTATGAAAGCCAAGGACACAAATGTAGGACCCAGCAATTTCACCCCAGCTGTTTTCAACAGAATTATATGGAAATATGCACCAAGAGAGAAATACAATATTCATTGTAATATTCATTGCAACAATATTTGTTACAGCCCCAAACTGAAAATAACCCAAATGTACATCAATAATAGAGATATATTCATAAGGTGTTGTGCCTGACAGAAATGAAAAGGAATGATCTACAGCTAAATATAGCAAGCCAGATACAAAAGAATGCTCACTGCATACTTTCATCATGGTAAAACCAAAACCAGCAAAACCAAATGGTAGTATTCAGGGGCTGAGGGAAAGGAAGGAAGTGATTGCCATCAAAGCCAGGATAATTGTTACCTTTAGGTGCAGAGGCAAATGGTTGCAGGGCCTCAGGGTGCAGCCGTGTTTTCCTTCTGACCTGGGTACTGGTTATGCAGGTATTTACTCTGTGATAAATTATCTTTGCTCTGTGTAATTTTCTGATTGTGTTTTGTGTTTCACAATAAAAGGAAAGTAGCAGGAGAGCTAGCCCTGAACCACCATGCAGTGAAGCCTCCCGGGACCGGTGTGACACTCAGTGTTTTCTCATAGACACATAGTCAAGTGGACTCCCGTGGCTTTCCTTCTGGACTCTGTGGACCTTGTAACTGGTCACATCTTCTTTGGTTTCAGGGCAGGAAGTTTAGCACAACCTGCAACCATTCAGGATGCAAAGGCAAGCCTTCCAGTGAGCTGATCTTACTTAGGGCTTTATTATTTTTTCTTCTCCTGATTTTTCTATGTAACTTCCCCAATGATTCATTGGGTCCTGTATTATTGTATGGATTTTGATAAGTAATTATGATTTTTTTTTAATATTATAGCAGTTTTTATAACTACTACTCTCTCAATTATCTTTTGCTGTGCAACTAACAATGCCAAATTTTAATGAGTTAAAACAGTGATGATTGATTATCCCTCACGACTAAACTATCTGGGTTGGGTAATAGGGTTTGCTGGGGTTGGAACACCCAAAATGGTTTCTTCAGTTGGCTGGGCATTCTTTCTGAATTCCACATGGTTTTCTCAGTGGGGTCTCTTTACATAAGACTCAGGGCTCCAAGAGACAGTGTTTTCCTAGAAGCCCAACATGAAAATTCTTACAAGCCTCTTTTTCATGCTGCTAGTGTCCCACTGGCCAAAGCAAAGCCCATGGTCAAGATCATCTGGAGGGAACAGCATGAGAACGTGAATACCAGGCTCATTAGGAACCACGAAAATAAATACATGCACTATACAAGGTCGGACAATTGAGTTCATGACCTCATCCTAGAAAAAGTGCTACACACCTCATTGCTGAATATCACTATGGTCACCTTCAAAGTATTCCCCTTGGGAAGCTATGCACTGATGCCAGCGCCTAGTCCACCCTTCAAAGCAGTTTTGGAACTCTTTTTCTGGAATGGCCATCAGAGCTGTCGTTATATCACCCTTGATGTCCTGAATGTCATCAAAATGTCTTCCTTTCAATATTTCCTTTATCTTCGGGTAAAGAAAGAAGTCATTGGGGGCCAGATCAGGTGAGTAGGGAGGGTGTTCCAATGCAGTTGTTTGTTTACTGGCTAAACACTCCCTCACAGACAGTGCCGTGTGAGCTGGTGCATTGTCGTGATGCAAGAGCCGTCAATTGTTGGCGAAAAGTTCAGGTCGTCTAACTTTTTTTATGCAGCCTTTTCAGCACTTTCAAATAATAAACTTGGTCAACTGTTTGTCCAGTTGGTACAAATTCATAATGAATAATCCCTCTGATATCAAAAAAGGTTAGCAACATCATTGCAACAAGTTCATGAACTTAATTGTCAGAACTCATATAATAATAAATATATACTAGTAAATAATAATAAATATGTAATAAATACAAACACATGGAGATAATCCAACACATATATTCAGGGATATATACAACAATAGAAAGACTTTTAAACTAAAGCTTTCCAAGAGTACGTGTTTTCATGGATCTGGCAACACTCATAGACTTCAAAGTGGGAGGTCCAAGTAGGAGGTCTCAGGTGTCACCAGTGAAAGGACACAGGCCCTCTGTCCTGCCCGAGGCCTGGGGGCACCAGCGACCCTCTTGGAACCCTGACTCTGACTCAACACCGTTCCTGAACTTCCCAGAGTCCTCCCTAATCAAACCCTTCCACTACTAGCAATTACTGCCTTGGCATTTGTGAGTGGCAAGGATGAAGGTGTAGGAACCATGGGACATTCACCTGAACAAACAAAAGCATGAGAAAGCCCCATATTAAGGCATTATGCAGACTAGGAATAGTGCAGTCTGGATGGTCGGTACCCAGACTCTTTAAAACTTTGAATGGCTGATCTGCAATCTCCGAGGTGCTACTTCATGGAAACCCACTGGTGGGGTCCCTTCCCTCCCCACCACCCCTCGCCAGCAGTTCTAATTCTGCTGCCTGCACCCATGGTGGTTGGCAGGGAGCTCTGAGCTGTATGTGACTGCTGCTTCTCCACAGCTCAGAGCTGCTGAGTTATCCCTCCTGCTGGAATTTTCCTGCAGCCGTCACCGGACACTCCCCATCACCTCTGTTCCCGGCCTGCCTGACTCAGGTGTTGTGTAGCATCTCGTCCCTGCTTTGGAGTGGTCCCCAGCCAGAGCACCAGCACAGCATCTTCCTCGGTTCTCCGAGGAAGCACACACCATGGAGATGCTGCCAGGACTACTTAAACAACCAGTAAGTGTACTTTAACTGTCCTTTCATTTTGTCAAAGGGAAGGAATTAACCATTTGTGAGTGTTTACCATGTGCCAGATGCTTTAGTTATTACCGGACTAATCCTCCCAAAGTTTGAAAGGGATATCATTGTGCCCATTTTCACAGTCCTGCAAACTGAGGTGCAGAAAGGCTGTCACTTGGCCTAGGTTACATAGCTAGTGAACAGAGGAAGTAGAGCTGACTCTGCCTGTCTTTTCCAGGAACGTAGTTCGTTCTTTCCATTTTCCCACCCTTCACGCACAGGGCACCTAGCCTACAATTCAGGAATGAGCCTGGGCTAGTGTCTAGACCGGTACTATCCCTTAGAAATATGATGCAAATCACTAATGTGAGCCACATATGTCATTTTAAATTTTCTAGTAGCCACAGTAAAATATTAAAACAAAGTAAAGTTAATTTTAATAACATTTTATCTAACTCAATATAAGGAAATATTATTTCAATGTGCAGCCAATATAAAAAATTACTAGTGAGATATTTACATTTACATTCTTTCTTTCTTTTTTATTTTTATTTTTAACCATATGCAGCCGTCTCAATTTGCACTAGTCACATTTCAAACATAACCAGCCATTTGGACTACTGGTGACCCTACTGGATAGAGCAGGTCTCAGCACTCTGAGATATCACGATTTCTCAAAAAGTGCTCAAACCGGTGTTAATTGTAAAGATGCACTTGTTTTCCAAAGCACATGGGTGTGAGTGGGTATAAGGTGAAAAAAATCAGATATGATGAAACTCAGTCAAAGATAACGCTCCACATCTCCAGCAAGTTCACAAAGCAAAGCCGAAAGCTTCCTGTCCAGCCCAGCGGGTGACTTTTATGCAAAGGCCCTAACATTCTAACAGCATTGGAAGAAATGTGCTTGAAAATGCTGTTCTCATCGGCCTAAGTATTTTACTTATTTTGAAAGAAATAAAATCCTGCTGACCTGGAATCTAAGAAAGGAAATGTTTAAAAAAAAAAAAAAATGTTGGGAGCTTGTTTTAGGAAAGAAAATCCTTTGATAAGGATTTCTAGTCCTCAGATAGAGACACAATTGATGTCAGTAAATAAGACCCACAAGGCTAATGATGGTCAACTTTGATTCTGATTGGGGAAAAAAGTCACAGTGACAACGATTAAGATGAATGTTCCTACTGTGTTTTCTTAAGGGATTTTCCCTCATTATCTGTGATGCAAGAAGGCAAAAAGGAGTGAATGCAAACACTAAAGCCCTGTCACTCAAGACTTGCTGGTCTCCCAGCAATGAGAAAGAAAGGAACAATGCCAGGGAGAGCCCTCCTCCTGATCTAATTAAAGAAGTCAGAAAAACGGAAGTCAGACCTGGCAGACAGAGAGACAGACAGCAAAGGCCATAGTGGCTGCAGTGTCTTTAAGAAGCAGCCCGGAGATTGCACACCCCAGAGAACTCCACACTATGGAATGGAGCAGAAGGAGGGCTGAAAATCAAACACGCCTTACAATGATGGGTAGCAGTCGAGTTACAGTTATCTATTGAACGCCTACTGTGAGCCAGGTTTTGTGTGTTGTGGATGCAATGAAGCTGTCCTTAAAATAAACTTGAGTGCAGCAGTACTAATTATTTAAAATGTTGATGAATGTTGAGTATCTGTTTAACTGTATCACAGGACTTAATTATAATCATTTTACATTGTTATTCTAATTATGAATGGGAGCTTTCTACAAGGTAATTCTTTTTAGTCTTATTCACCTTTGCAAGTTTATAATTTCTTGATTAAATCGCCCCATTGGTGTATATCACCTCATGGGTACAGTAGTTTTCCTAGTGGGAACTGTTTCGATGGTTGAGTGTTGTCTAGAAGAAAGCACTCAGTGTCTACAATGTATTTGCAAATCATTAGTCCTGAGAAATGGCAGTTCTAATAAAAACACATCAAAAAATGGATCTATTCTCTATCTTCAAGTTCTTTGTAAAGTACTAGGATAGACATGACAATCTAATAAGGGAGAGTGGATACACTAAAACCAGTTATTCAAAACTTAGCCTGAGCTTCACGATATCTGGTTTGAACAGGATGGCACAAAATCTTTGTTTCCCTATTTCCTTCTGAGAGATCATCCAACAGCAACAAGGAATATGAAAAACAGAAACTACCTCTCTGATGAACCTACAGATTTTCAAAACCCCAAACTATGACGTAAAAGGAAGGGCCGCCCAGAGCAGTGGTCAAACAGTGTAGGAAAACGTGGGAGAGAAGAAATCAGAAAGGCTGGTGACGAGGGCTTCTTAAAGTCATTGATGTGCTGGGATGCCATCCACCAACCCCTTGTTTAAAATGATGGAAATAGAATGGCAGAAGTAACTTATCGTACCACTCTTTGTGCAAGTGCTTGAAAGCTGGAAAGGCCAGAGAAGCAAGCCATGTTTGCTGGGAACAGTTTGTCGGTGAGCAGGACTGGAAAAGAGAAATTCTGAGCTGTGAGCTGGAATCTCTGTTGGTGAGGAAAAACAAAGGCTAAGTTAACTCCATGGCACACACAACCCCACGTCATAAAAGAAAGTCCTGCTAACTTGGACCAGTCCGTACCCCTTCCCCGAAGAACTACTTTCCCAATGAATTGTCCAGGAAAAACTCATCTCTTTTTTGTTGTTGTTGTTGTGGTTATCCATTCGCTTGCTTTATTACCTGATCTAAGCTAAACATTAGTTTTTTGTTTTGTTTTGTTTTGTTTTTATTGTTTCAGATGCACAAGACAAAGTAATACTTAGACGTTTATCATTTATATCCCTCACACTGTGTGAACCCCCCTCCCCCATCCACTATCCCTCTGACATCGCACAGAGCCATTACATTTCCACTGTCTCTATTCCTAATGTTGTACTCTGCTTCCTGTAACCATATACATACAAACATATACATATACATACATATATATATATGTATGTATATATATATGTATGTGTGTGTGTGTGTGTGTGTATATATATGAATGCCAACTGTAATTATATATATATATATATATATATATATATATATATATATATATATATATATATAATTACAGTTGGCATTCATTATTGTTCAGCTTCAGGTGTACCGTGCAGAGATCAGGCATCTACATCATCCCTGAGGTGGTCTCCCAAATGGGACACATGTCCATCTTTACATTATTGATTACATTCCCCAAATTAATTTTCAAAACCCCGTGGCCATCTTGTGGATACCGACTATTTTCTAAACCTCTCACCTTCCCCCTTATCCCCACCCCCGGCCCCTCTAGCAACCCTCAGTTTTTCCTCTATGTCTCCAGAACTGTTTCTGATTAGTTCATTCACTTATTCTTTGCTTTAGATTCCGCATATAAGTGAGATCATATGGTATTTGTCTTTCTCTGTCTGATTTATTTCACTTAACATAATGTTCTCTAGGCCCATCCATGTTGTTGCAAATGGTAAGATTTCTTCTTTATGGCTGCGTAATACTCCATTTTATAAATGTACCACAGTTTCTTAATCCAGTCATCTACCGAGGGGCATTTCGGTTGTTTCCATGTCTTGGCTATTGTGTATAGTGCTGCAATAAACATAGGAGTGCATGAAGATTTTTTAATTGGAGTTTTGGATTTCTCTGGATAGATACCTAGGAGTGGGATTGCTGGATCATAAGGTAGTTCCATTTTCAGATTTTTGAGATACCTCCATACTGTTTTCCATAGTGGCTGCATCAATCTGCAATCCCACCAACAGTGCACAAGGGTTCCCTTTTCTCCACATCCTCACCAGCACTAGTTTTTGTTGATTTATTGATGATAGCCATTTTGACTGGGGTGAGGTGGTATCTCATTGTGGTTTTTATTTGCATTTCTCTGATGGTTAGTGAGGTTGAGCATTTCTTCACATGCCTGTTTGCCATCTATATGTCCTTTCTAGAAAAACGTCTCTTCATGTCCTCTGCCCATTTTTCAATTGGGTTGTTTGTTTTTTGGAGTTGAGTTGAGTGAGTTTTTTATAAATTTGTGATATTAACCCCTTATCAGATATATCATTGGCAAATATCTTTTCCCATTCAGTAGGATCCATTTTTGTTTTATTGATGGTTTCCTTTGCTGTGAAAAAACTTTTTAGTTTGATGTAATCCCACCTGTTTATTTTTTCTCTTACTTCCCTCGCGCAAGGAGATATATCAGTAAAAATCTTACTCCAGGTAATGTCTGTGAAGTTTTTTCCTATATTTTCTTCTAGGAATTTTATGGTTTCAGATCTTACATTTAAGTCTTTACGCCATTTTGAATTTATTTTTGCATATGGTGTAAGGAGGTGGTCCAGCTTCATTTGTTTGCATGTATCTGTCCAGGTTTCCCAGCACCATTTATTGACTAGACTATCTTTACCCCACCGTACATTCTCGCTTTCATTGTCGTAGATTAAATGGCCATATAGGCATGGATTTATTTCTGGGCTCTCTATTCTGTTCCGTTAATCTATGTGTCTGTTTTTATGCCAGTGCCATGCTGTTTTGATTACTGTAGCCTTGTAGTATAATTTGATGACAGGTATTGTTATACCTCCCACTTTGTTCTTATTTCTCAAGATTGCTGAGGCTATCCGGGGTCTTTAATGGTCCCATATAAATTTTAGGATTATATGTTCTATTTCTGTGAAAAACGTCATTGGTAGTTTGATAGGAATTGCGTTGACTATGTATATTGCCTTAGGCAGTATGGACATTTTAACTATATTAATTCTTCCTATCCATGAACATGGTATGTGTTTCCATGTATTTGTATTTTCTTTCATTTCTTCAGTGTCTTATAATTTTCTGAGTACAGATCTTTTGCTTCTTTGGTTAAATTTATTCCCAGGTATTTTATAGTGTTTGGAGCAATTGTAAATGGGATTGCTTTTTTTTTCTTTTTTTTTTTTAATTAAATTTATTGAGGTGACAATTGTTAGTAAAATTACATAGATTTCAGGTGTACAATTCTGTATTACATCATCTATAAATCCCATTGTGTGTTTACCACCCAGAGTCAGTTCTCCTTCCATCACCATATATTCGATCCCCCTTACCCTCTGATGTTTTATTATTGGTATATACAAATGCAATTGATTTCTGAATATTAATTTTGTGTCCTGCTACTTTACTAAATTCATCTATCAGCTCTAATAGTTTCTTGGTGGACTCTTTAGGGTTCTCTATATATAGTATCATATCATCTGCATATAATGACAATTTTACTTCCTCCTTACCGATTTGGATGCCTTTTATTTCTTTTTCTTGTCTGATTGCTGTGGCTAGAACTTCCAGCACTATGTTGAATAGAAGTGGAGAAAGTGGGCAACCTTGCCTTGTTCCTGACCTTAAGGGGAATGGTTTTAGCTTTTCCCCATTGAGTATGATGTTAGCTGTGGGTTTATCACACCTGGCCTTTATTATGTTGAGATATGATCCCTCTATTCCCACTTTCTTAAGGGTTTTTATCATAAATGGCTGCTGGATTTTATCAAATGCTTTTTCTGCATCTATTGATATGATCATGTGATTTTTATTTTTCATTTTATTAATGTGGCATATCACATTAATTGATTTGCGGATGTTGAACCACCCTTGCATACCGGAGATGAATCCCACTTGATCATGGTGTATGATCTTTTCAATGTATTGCTGAATTCTGTTCGCTAATATTTTGTTGAGGATTTTTGCATCTATGTTCATTAGCGATGTCGGTCTGTAGTTTTCTTTTTTGTGGTGTCTTTGTCTGATTTTGGGATCAGGGTGATAGTGGCTTCGTAAAAAGAGTTTGGGAGTCTTCCCTTCCTCTGGATTTTTTGGAAGAGCTTGAGGAGAATAGGTGAAAATTCTTTTTTGAATGTTTTGTAAAATTCATCTGTAAAGCCATCTGGTCCAGGGCTTTTGTTTGTTGGGAGATTGTTGATTACTGATTCAATTTCCCTGGTGGTAATCAGTCTATTCAGGTTTTCTGATTCTTCTTGAATTAGCCTTGGAAGGTTGTACGCCTCTAGAAAATTGTCCATTTCTTCCAGATTGTCAAATTTCTTGGCATATAGTTGCTCATAGTAATTTCCTAAAATTTTTTGTATTTCTGCGGTGTCTTTTGTCAGTCTCTTTCATTTCTGATTTTATTAATTTGGCTCCTCTCTCTCTTTTTTTAATGAGTCTGGCTAAAGGTTTGTTGATTTTGCTTATCTTCTCTAAGAACCAACTCTTGGATTTATTGATCTTTTGTATTGTTTTTCTGATGTCTATTTCATTTATTTCCGCCCTGATCTTTACTATCTCCTTCCTTGTACTCCCTTTGGGCTTATTTTGTTGTTCTTTTTCCAGATCCCTTAAGTGTGAAGATAAACTGTTGATTAGTGATGTTTCTTGTTTCTTTAGATAGGCCTGCAATGCTATGAATTTCCCTCTTAGGACTGCTTTCGCAGTATCCCATAGATTTTGGGTCATCGTGTTTTCATTTTCATTTGTCTCGAGATATCTTTTGATTTCTTCCTTAATCTCCTGCTTGACCCATTCATTATTTAGTAACATGTTATTCAGCCTCCATGAATTTGTGTGTCTTCCAGTTTTTTTCCTGTAGTTCATTTCTAATTTCATAGCACTGTGGTCAGAGAAGACAATTGGTATGATTTCAATTTTCTTAAATTTATCAAGACTTGTTTTGTGGCCTAACATGTAGTCGTTCTTGGAAAATGTTCCTTGTGCGCTTGAGAAGAACTTGTATTCTGCAGCATTGGGGTGAAATGCTCTGAAAATATCGATTAAATCCAGGTGGTCCAATGTATCATTTAAGGCTGTTGTTTCCATATTGATTTTCTGTCTGGAAGACCTGTCCCTTGTTGTCAGAGGTGTGTCGAAGTCCCCTACTATGATAGTGTTACTGTTGATCTCTGTCTTTATGTCAGTCAATATCTGTTTTATATATTTAGGTGCTCCTATGTTGGGTGAATAGATGTTTACTAGGGTTATGTCCTCTTGTCAGTTCCATCCCTTTATTATTATATAGTGCCCCTCTTTGTCTTTTAATATGTTCTTCATTTTAAAGTCTATTTTGTCAGAAATAAGTATTGCAACTCCAGATTTTTTCTCATTTCCATTTGCATGAAATATCTTACTCCAACCCTTCACTTTCAGCCTGTGTGTGTCTTTTGATCTGAGGTGAGTCTCTTGTACACAGCATATACAAGGGTCTTGCTTTCTTATCCACCCAGCCACCCTATGTCTCTTGATTGGAGCATTTAATCCGTTTACATTTAAAGTGATTATTGATAGGTACATAGTTATTGCCATTTTTAAATTTGTAGTTAGATTGTTTTCATCTTTCTTCTATTTACAGAAGTCCTTTTAGTATTTCTTGCAATGCTGGCTTGGTGGTAATAAATTCCTTTAGCTTATTCTTTTCTGGGAAGCTCTTTATCTCTCCATCAACTTTAAATGATAGCCTTGCTGGATAAAGCAATCTAGGTTGTAGGCCTTTGTTTTCCATCACTTTGAGTATCTCCTGCCACTCCCTCCTGGCCTTCAATGTTTCTGTAGAAAAGTCATTTGATAGTCTTATGGGAGTTCCCTTGTATGTAACCCTCTGTCTTTCTCTTGCTGCTTTTAGGATTCTCTCTTTGTCTTTAACCTTTGCCATTTTAACTATAATGTGTCTTGGTGTGGACCTGTTTGGGTTTATCCTGGTTGGAACTCTCTGCACTTCCTGGGCTTGTATGTTGGTTTCCTTCATCAGGTTAGGGAAGTTTTCGGACATTATTACTTCAAATATGTTCTCAATCCCTTGCTTCCTCTCTTCGCCTTCTGGTATTCCTATGATGCACATGTTGTTGTGCTTGATGTTATCCCTGAGGTCTCTTAAACCATCTTCATTGTTTTTTATTCTTTTTTCTTTCTGTTGTTCTGTTTGGGTGATCTCTGCTAACTTGTCTTCTGAGTTGCTGATTCGATCCTCTGCTTCATCTAACCTGCTGTTAATTCCTTCAAGTGAGTTCTTTATTTCGGTAATTGTGTTCTTTAGTTCTAACTGGCTGTTGGTTATGATTTCTACATCCTTCTTGATGTCATCTCTAAGCTCCTTAAACATTCTTATCATCAGTGTTCTGAACTCTGTCTCTGATAGGTTGGTTACCTCTGTTTCATTTGGTTCCATTTCTGGAGGTTTCTTCTGTTCTTTATTTGGGACATGTTTCTTTGTTTCCCCATTCTGGCTGACTCTCTGTGTTTGCTTGGATGTATTAAGTAGATCCCCTAGAGTTCTTAGTTCTTGCTGGGTTATCTTATGTAGTATGTGTCCTTTATATTTGACTTGCACTACTTTGTTCCTCTCCTCTGCATGTGCTCCAAAGGTGACTCTTGTGTTGTGTATATTATCCTGTTAAAGAAGATCTTTAATTGCTTTTCACTTGTGAGTAGGTGGGGTTAACTCCTAGGCTGACTAGTTGTGAGACTTGGCTCTGCCCACCGCAGGGTGTTCTGCTGCGTGAGGGTTGACCACTTAAATGAGGTTTGGCCTCTATGGGCTCTTGTGCCTGTAGAAAATTCCCTCTGGGTGTGTCACTTGTAGGTCAAACCCGGATGTACTCTGATTTGGTCTGGAGTTGGCCTCTGGGTGTGTTGAATCTTGTGCCTCTTAAGCTGGGCCCTGGTAGGGCAATTTCAGAACAAAGCAAATCACCAAGCACAACAACAACAAAAATCAAATACATTCACATGTAAAAACAACCAACAACCCCCACTCAACACAGGCAAAGATATCAAAGATATAAAGACAAAACAAAGCAAAACAAAACAAAACAAAAAGCAGCACCAGTCTTGGCTTAAGCCCACCAAGTAATCTCCAGGTTGTCCTCTACTGTACCAAAGAGTCCCCTGCGTATTATGCTGGCAGAGCCGGTCACCTGGTGCCCAGAGTGATGTTGGAACTACAGAGTTAGATGCGTGGGGCTGAGGGGTCTGGATGGTAGTTTTTACAAAGTCAGTGCAGTTTCTGCCCTTGCCTGCACATATGCACACTGAGAGTAGCACCACCAGCCCTGTGTCCAGTTCTCCTGAGTCTTAGGACACTTCTTCCGTGTGTGTGTGTGTATGTGTATGTGTGTGTGTATGTGTGTGTGTGTGTGTATGTGTGTGTGTGTGAGTACGCGGCGGGTGGGAGATTTCTGAGCTGCTGAAAGCTGGGAGCTGCGTCTGCCGCTTACTGCTGATCCCTGGGAGTGCCTCTGCAGTTGTAATTGCCCCACCCTAGGCAGGCCAGAATGGGTAGGGGCTGGGGATGGAGGGGTCTTCTCTCTCCCAGCCCAGCAGTGTCACACTCGTCCCGCAGGCCAGAAGAGGTGGTGGCTGGGGGCAGGGAGTCCCCTCTCTCCTAGCGCAGCAAAAACCACACTCCTCCCAGGCTCCTCTCTGGGACAGAGCCATTTGCCAGTCTTCCCAAAGCTCGAGCTCCAAGGCTCCCCTGTAATCTGACACCACTCCTCAGTTCAGGGGTCAGTTCAAGTCTCTGGAAGGGCGGGGGTAGGATTGGAAGAGCGGGGGGAGGGGCCCAGGTATGGAGTTTGTGTCCTTTGTCCGGCCTAGGGCTTAACTGGAGGTATCAGCTGAGGTTATTGCCTCAAATGCTGGATATGCTGCCCCCTCGGCAGGAGAGATTAGCTGTGGGATGCAGGGAAAGAGCCCACGTCCTGTCTTTTGTGTTCTCTGTTCCGTCCTGGGATCCCCTGCATCTCTGCAGCTGCGGATGCCGGCAGTGTCTCCACCGCCACAGATGCGGGCCGCATTCCCACAGCCAGCCGCAGATGCCGGCCGCGTCTCCACTCCGCTCCCTTCCCTCTTCCCCTGCTCGCCCAATTTTCCCACCTGCAAGTAATCCTTGCACAAGTCTCTTAGCTGTTCTTCGTGATGAGCAGAGAGTCCTTTGATGGGTTATAAATGTCCCTTTTCTGATAAGATCCGGAGGAGAACTCAAGAAGTGTGCGCCGCTGCCTCCATTCCTATGACGTCCCTAACTCATCTCTTTTAAGTATATATAATCAAAAGAGTTGGTACAGGATCTAATGAAATAAACTACGTGAAATAAAAGGAAGAACACAACAGGAAAATCAAACCCCACGCAAAGAACGTTCTCCTGAAAAATAGTGTTACACATCAGATGAATTGTGAATAAACATATTGCCATGGATTGACAAAGTAATGAAGAAATTGCCTTTTAAACCAAATGTGAAAGCAAAGATACAAGATTTCTGGATACAACATGGAAAAATGACAAAAGGAGTTGGATTACAAGCCAACAGAGCTCAGGAAAGAAGTATTCTTCCAGAAACAAAGTCCACTTTGCAAGCAATACAAAAAACTATAAATGCTGCAGAACAGAGGCATGAAACACAGGACTGTGAACACTGGGAACACTAAAATGGAAACAAACGTAGAGTTCAGAGATTTGAGAGCAAGACAGGCAATAGAGACTCAACACATAACTGTCACCGGGGCAGAAAAATAATAACACAGAACAAATATTTTTAAAATATAATGTGAGAAGACTTTCACAACATCAGAGAAGACACACTTTCTTACTTAAAGGACACGTTGTTCCTTAGGAAAAATAGACAAAGAACAACAGCACTGAGACATATCCTGCAAAAGGATCACATTTTTGTGCTAGAAAAGCTTAGGCTGGCCTCCGACATTTCCATAGCAGCAATCAACACTAGGAGACAGCCTAAAAAGTCCCTAAGAACAGAAAAAGTGGCTAAAAACATTTGAACCAAACCAGACTGTTGTTTAATGTAAGAGGCAAGAGGGAAAAACATTTATAAACTATATTAACAAAATAACTTGGGGAACTGCTCCAGGAGACACTTGAGACAACACACAGATCAGTAAGATGTCACAGCAGAGGACAGGTAGTGACCATTGGCTGTGTAACTGTTGGATTAAGATGAAAACACAACTCAGACTATGAGTACATGACAGAATTCAAGAGAAGTATAACAATGCAGTGAAGGTTTATATAACAATAATAGAGAGAGAAAGGTAGATATAATTTGATAGATATAAGCATGGCAGTTTCTTCATCTTTGAGAACCAGAGATCAGGGAGATCAATAAAACTGATGTATAAATTAAAAGAGAAATGCATTTTCTTAAATACAAAGGGAAACATTAATAAAAATATTTAAATGAGATTAAAATGGTTTGTTGGCAGGGGAAGAGAGGGACGGAAATATACTACTTTGCCATTGTTTATGATATGAAGCCAGTGGATTTTATTCCTAGAAATAGAGGATTCCGTGCATTGTATTTATTTACCATTAAAAGTAAACCACTTTAAAGAATCATCAGAGAAGACACGTACATCAAAGTAAACACATAGACTTGAAAGCTATTAAAAACAGAGTGCATAACAGAACAAAAATGAGATGACATCAAATAAGTGCATGTACATGAACTAATATATAAGAAGTAAAGGATTCAAATATTAGATCACGCAGGAAAACCAAACAGTATTATGTAGGTTAGAAACTACCTAACGCGAGTCAAAGTGTTTGGAGGTAAAATGATGCGTAGGCATAGACGCGAATGCAAAGAAAGGAAGCAGGACCCCATCCAAGGAGGTGCCGACTCGAGGGAACGGCTTCGAGAGAGATGAGGAAGACACTCCGCAATCACACAAGCCAAGTCCGTGGTGGAGATGCGTACACGGTTCATATTCGTGACAGTTAGGAATAGCCACCCGCTCAATGAAAGAGCATCAACACTCATAAAGGATAAAATGCAGCACACAAGGAAGGCCACACAGAAGGCATAGTCATAGAGCGAGGCATTAGCCACTTTCAGTCTGTAACACAGTGTGTGGACAAAAATAAGTTATAGAAGACCAAACTAACATAGTTAATCACATTTTTTATTTTATTTTTTTTTTTTTTTTTTTTTTACCGGTGGATATTGGGGAACAATGTGTTTCTCCAGGGCCCATCAGCTCCTATTCGTTGTCCTTCAATCTAACTACAGGGGGCGCAGCCCACCATCCCATGCGGGAATTGAACTGGCAAACCTATTGTTTAAGAACTCGCGCTCTAATCAACTGAGCCATCCAACCACCCAGTTAATCACCTTTTTAAAGTGCCAATGATACATATATTTGACCATTTAATGGGGCATACAGAAAACCTCAATATACTCCAGAAATTAAACATAGAACAAGTATCATTCTCTGACCAAACTTCAATTAAAAACTTTGTGCACCTTCTAGTGAAAACAGACAGGCAGTAAAGAAATAAATATGTTTTAACACAGAAGGTCCTATGATGATAAATGTCAGACATCAAAACTAGTTTAAAAAATGGAATTTAAAAATGTTAGGACTCCGTTCTTCATTAGGCCGAGTAATACTCCATTGTATAAATGTACCAGTTTCTTAATCCAGTCGTCAACCAATGGGCATTTCGATTGTTTCCATGTCTTGGCTCTTGTGAATAGCACTGCAATAAACACAGGGATGCACATATTTTTTCAAATTAGTGTTTCGGATTTCTCTTAAGAAACTGTAGTACATTATATAATGGAGTATTACTCAGCCATAAAGAAGAATGAAATCTTACCATTTGCAACAATATGTATGGGAGTAGAGAACATTATGCTAAGTGAAATAAGTCAGACGGAGAGACAAATACCATATGATCTCATTTATATGTGGAATCTAAAAAACAGAATAAATCAACAAATTAAATAGAAATAGTCTCAGAGATACAGAGAAAAAACTGATGGTTGCTAGTTGGGAGGAGGGTGAGGATGAGGGAGAAGATGAGGGGATTAGAAAGCACAAATTGGTAGCCACAATATGGCCATGGGGATATGAAGGATAGTTTGGGGAATACAATCAATAAAATTTTGTAGGGTGTCAGATGGGCACTTGTCTTATTAGGGAGACCACTTCATGGACTGTGTAGATGCCTGATCACTGCACTGTACACCTGAAGCTGAAGCTGAATAATATTGAATGTCAACTGTAATTTAATATATATATATATATATATATATATATATATATATTCACAGGATGTGGAGTACAGCATAGGGAATAGAGTCAATGGAATTGTAACAACTATGTACAGAGGGGTAGTAGATTGGGGGAGGGGGGTTATCACTTTGTGAGGGGTGTAAATGTCTAACTATTACATTGTTGTGTACACCTGATACTAATAAAAATTAAGTAAAGATCAGGAAAAGAAATGCTTAGAGTAGAGGAGAGGTTGAAATTTTAAATCGGATGGTCTGGAGGCCCTAATTGAGAAGATAGCATTTGAGTAAAGAAAGAGATGAGCTATGTGTCTTTCTGGAGGAGAAAGCATTCCCTGGCAGAGAGACTAGAACAGAATGTGCAAGGGTCCTGAGGCAGGAATAAGAAGGTCAGGATGCCTAGGAACTACTTCTAAACAAGAACTCTATGTTTCTGTGCCCTCCAAATATTATGAGAGTGCCTCTCACTGGTAGAATCTAACCAGAGCCCAGTGGACAGGAATTTGGAGAACTGTAGTTCCTAGGCATTCATTCTCTGTAATACAGACAACATCCAACACAGGGCTATAGCTACAGATGCATGTGAAGTCAAAGTTCTTTGTCATTGTTGTTACTGTTTTCTTTCAAATGATAAACTCACAGTGCATTGTTATACAGTTGGTAATGTTCCACTACAGTGCAAAATTTTTATTATGCAAGAAATGGGGGTAGAATTTCTGGAGCAATGTGCTAGAGGCATAGGATCTAGTGAACAAGTGAAGAAGGTTTTCCAGAGTAGAGAATGCATAATTCATGGTGACAGGACGGAAAATAGAATATATTGTCAGATGTGTTGGTACATTGTTGTTTGTGGTGGTGGGAATTCGTTGTCATTGCTCCTTGTTTGTTTTTTTCAGTTAAATAGGAAACAAGGTGATCTTCTGAGAAGAGGATGAAGAGGAATTTTTGAAGGTGTGAGGAGAGAAGTACTGGAATGATCATGAGGCTGAATGGACCAGGAAATGTAATGTGACAGCTGGAGACACGACGGGCCTATATGATGTTACGAAATGAAAGGGAGGCTGGTCACCATGTGAGAGGTTACTTCCCAGCCACCCAGCTGCTCAGATGCAGGTGCATAGATGGTAGAAAGGTCACTGGTGAACTTCAAATGTCTGACGATCGGTGCGGCACAGACACTGACCAGCCAGGATGGACTGGGCCACACTGGTCAGAACCAGCCAAAATATCAGTCCTGGGAACACTGAGTTCATCCAGCTCAGGACTCTTTCCAAAAACATATGACAAACCAAGAAAAGACCAGTGGATTTAAAGGATCTTCTATAAGGCCCCTGAAATTAGCAAACAGGAAAGGAGTGGTGTTGATAAGAATGACAGTGAACCAAGAGGTAGGTCTTTGCAGATCCAGGGAAAGTAAAATAAGGGGGGTGTGGGGAGCACTGCAGAAAGGAGAGGTAACATGCGGAGGAGAGGCAGCCAGCGGGGAGCAGGAGGAGTTCCCAGAAGCACATGTAGGGAGCACGTCTTGGATTCCTTCACCATTGTGACTAGATCTGCCGTCACTATGATATACAAATCCTTACATTTTAGCAAGCACACAATCATTTCTGTGTTGCCGGGCCTGTGACTTCTTTCTTCATGAATGGATTTTACAATGGAACTGTCTCCATCCCAGTTTTGCCTTATTCCAAAGGGATGGCAGTGATAGCAGGTCCAGGTGCTCCACTGGGGCTGGCAGGGACCACCCGGGATGAAAACCTGCCGAATACGGCTGTACGGGCAGCTCTCCTTACGGAGGCCTGGGACTTACTCCAAGGTCAAGTCTACTGTCTATGGGTTTGCTTACTTTTGATCAGGGCTCCTTTCTCACCAAAGGCAGATATTGGGGGAAAAGTGTGAGCAGTGAAACCTGAAATGCCCTGTCTTCCTCAGTCTGCCCGAGATGTGGATTAAACCGACGGGACTGACTACGACCTGCTGTTGGTACCAGCGTGAGCCACCGGTTCATCTGAAGTGTATTAATTCTGCTTTAGGTGCTAGTCTTACAGACTGAAATAAGACAACACACCTGATTTTCTGGGGCCACAAATAATCAGTCATATAGCTCCACGTGGTGATAAGGGGGATGAAGGAAGTCACACAGGTGGGACGAGAGAGAACAACAGCATAAAAAAGATGCTATTTCTGAGGGGATGGCTGCAGAAGTTTCTCCGGCAAAGACCTTGGGGGAAGGTGGTCCAGACAGGGTGGGCAGGTCCTGGGCAGAGGCTCAGCATGTGCCCCTAAAAGCAGCCAAATGGCCGGTGTGGCCAGAGCTGGCGGCAGGAAGGGAGGCTGCGTGGACAGGAGTTCTGAGGCAGAAGGGACAAATTATGGGGAGTCTACACCCCCTTACCTAACTGTCCATCCTAGTGGATGTCTGACTCTTCTTACAGTTAGTCCAAGCCAACCTCCCTACAATGACTCTGATTAAAGTTTATGTTCTTCCCACAAGGGTTTGCCATGATGGAGGTAAGAGTTTTCATGTCTGATTTTTCACTTACATGGAATAAAACAGGGATTCAAGAGGATGGCAAATTATAATCTTTTGGAGTTTGGAACTCCAAAAGGGAAAATTCAAGATGTTTTGAGACATGAAGTAAGACACACTGGGACCTACAACCTTCAGGCTAATACTGGGGATTGTCTAAAGTTGTAGCTCTCCAGACTAGCCAGTGTTTTAGACTGACATTTTACTAACTGTGCCAAGCAAGCACTGCACATGTCACATTATTTAATAATGACAACCTACCCTATGCTAAGCCAGCTGCTTTACTTTCCCATTCTACAGATGAGGAAACTAAGGCACGAGGAGGTTATGAAACCTGCCCTGATTTAGCTGGCTAATCCAGGCAACCTGCCTCTGAAGTCTGTGCAGAGTCCCCAGCCCACATCTAGCTGGTGTGGTGTTTGTGCCTCGTGAAGAAGCCTCCAACCCAGACGGGAGGTGTGGTCTGCTCCTTCCAACGGAAATCCTACGAAATGCTGATACCAGCAGTACTGCAAGTCCTGCCAATTACACATGCACACAATTTCGAGGAGATAAATAATGAATCCAGTCAAACCCTGAAAACAGCAAAATTCTCAGCTCAAGAAGACATTGGGTGGCATCCCAGAGCCTTCACCTGGTTGGAACTTTCATCCCTCCAAATGGAAGGATGAATGCAGAGGCTCCGGGATGAGATTTGTGTTTGCACAGTCGGCACATTTGTCACTCAAACCTGGAGAGGTCTCCTCTCCTCCTGGTTTTCAGCTAATCTCCATGGGTCATTTTCAGCGTCCTCCCAGGCAAGGATGGCACCTGGTGCAAGGCACGCCCAGCACCTGTTAGCAGCCTCAGGGTGGCCTGAAAGTGGCAGTGGCCCAAGTGTGGTTTGTTGGACAAGGACGCAGGCAACACACACTAGCCTGGGGGAGGGGAAGGGCCCTGTGTGAGACGGCAAGCAAGAAGTGTCAGTATCTGTGACATTGTTAAGTGTCAGAAAGTATCTGACAGACCTGCCTGCAGGTTCACAATGCCAGCCACACCTCCCATGAATGACAGCTCAGTGTGTGGAAATTTCCTCCTCTGGAAGCCATGCAGCAAATGCATGGTGAACACGGATGAGATTGAAACGTAACATTGTCTCATCAATGTTATTATATGGGTTTTGTAACAATGCATACTTCCAGTTCTGTTGGGATGGACCATCTGGTCAGTAAAACCATGTTCTCTCAGGGGAATAAGTTTCACTGGAACACTCTCAAAACATGTACCCTATGTACAAAATAGCTGTAACAAGGAAATAAAATTGTATATATGCATATATATATATGTATATATCACATACACACACACACACACACACACACACACACACATACACATACATATGTAAGTGTTTTGGTGAAATTTGCTGAAATAGATCTATTCCTTAAATTAAAGTAGGATTTGTTCAAGTGACTTGAAATGTGACATAGACATATTGTAACCTAAATCAGTGTATTTACTTTAGAGCATATTATAAAAAATAGAACTAGTGTATCAACCTATGACTTCAAAAGTGATGTGAAGTTTTCTTTATGAATTTCTATAGAAAGAATCATTTTAAGGTAAGATGTTAGATAATGACCAAGTTTGTATTTTGCCATAGCAACCGATTGGGACGAAGGAAACACCGTGTGGGAGGTAAAGTGTAGCACACAGCCGAAAGGCAGGGCCTTCCTCCATGGCTCATGAGAGCTTCTTTTTTTAAAGAGGCACTTGATTCTATGTATGGTTTATTCAGTATGAACAAATTACAGTGAATCCATTCAGTGTTTTTAAATATCCATTCAGAGGCTGGAGGGAAAGTCACTGTTACAGACAATGGATACATGTTAAATCTTCAGTGTTTTAAACCCATTTAGGGTGGGCTTTTCTCTCTGCTCCCTCACTTGGTCAATCACCTATAGTGGGTCGTGGTGAAACTAGGGGGCCTCTGGGGCCCATTGGGCGTGCACAGGGCTCTGGGTGCCCCTTAAGGGCACACTCCAGCCTGAGGCAGCAGGAGGACAACAGGTCAATGAGTCTGGCAGGCTGGTCACCGTCCAGGGTTCCTGAAGCGTAAGAAAGAAAAGCCCCACAGAGGACTGGCCGAGTGTAGAAATTTGAACATTTTTTCTGAACACAAAAGTTTCCAAGTTTTCCACATTCTTTAAATTCAAAAATACGAAAAAGGTGTTTTGATGTTTGGGGGTACAAACAACTGAATCCAGCTGGCGTGGACAAAAGGACATAACAACACCCAGCCCCAGCTGGCATGTGCTGGTGGAAAGACTGCTCCCGGACCCAGGCTCAGGGCTCACGCTCCTCCTGCTTTCAAGCCTGGCCCACCCAGGACGCACTGGGGTTTCAGTCCTGTGTTATGGTATCTAATATGGCTGGTCCCCCCTCATCGTATGAAGCTTTTAAAAGCACAGCATGTTCCCTGGCTGGTTGCAGAGGAAGAAGCTAGACAGAGGCACTCCAACTGGCCTAGGAAAAGAAGAAACAAGCTTACAGCACAGCCTCTAGGGCGACTCCAGGAGCTGGCTGACAGTGATTAAGGAAGCAGGGACCTCTGCCCTACTGTCTCGCTGCCACCTGCTTTCAGTCTCTGAGACCCTGAGCAGACGACCAGAGAACCCAAGTATTGATGGATGTGAGATGACACCTCTGTGCTGTTTTGTGCCACTGGGTCTGTGGTATTTGTTCCCCAGCTCGAGACAACAGCTCAGTGACTGTGGGCTTTCCCTACTTGCAATGGGCCATCTGTGCAAACGGACCTCCACACCCAAGTCCACCCAGCAGACTCGGAGGAGAAGCCGCTAGGTCCCCATGAGGAAGCTGCTGGAAGGCACTCCATCTTTGCCATTATGGCATGTCCACAATCACAAGAAAACCTCTTTATGGATTATTTCCTGAACCAAGAACCTAATTAACTTTGGTGTAACAACTCTGCACTCAGCCACCACTGCAGGGTGACAATTATTTTCTCCGCTTCTGGATCCTGCTAAGTTAGGTCATTTTTGGAAAGCCACATTTTACAAGAATACCCTTCAAGAAATAAGATCACTCACCGCAGGTCCCCTCTGCTGTCTCCGGGCACACCCCGAGGTATGCCCATGACATGGGGTGCTGAGGGTGACCAGGTGACCTGGCCAGGGAGCTGTCCCACCTACAAAGCGGGCTGGAAGCCAGGTTGTGTTGCCTTGTCACTCACAAATCCCAGTGTTGTCCCCAATACAATCCACAGCAGGGCGTGTTTGTCAAAGGGGGCTGCTTTCTCCTGACCTGGAGGTCACCGAGATGACCAGGACTTCTCAGGCTTCTCCCTGCCTCTTGGGTCTGTGTGATCCTGGGAAACCTGGATCTCACCTCTTAGGCCCCCACTATGGGCTTCTTAAATTATTGTCCTACGCCCATAGCTCTGCAGATGGTGGGATTCGCTTTCCAGTTGATGCCTTCACTTTTCAGATTTCTCTCCACAACATCTGCCTCAAGCCAATAAAGACTGACTCAAGTGAAAAAAGCCAAGGAGGTCAGAGGTTGTTTTACACCCTCTCACACCCGGACATGCCATCGTGCTGGATACAGTTCAGGAGGCAGTGCCCTCTGTGGCCTCTTTCTCGGTGGCACTGCTCTGTCACCCTTCTCAGCCCAAGAATGAAGCCATCCTCCTCACCTTCCAGACTGGTCTGGATTATGACAAAAATCGCCAAAGGGGGTCAGAGAAGGACAGGAGGGGGCGATTAACTGATCATGGCGCCAACACCACCCCCCCACCCACCTACAGGGGGGGCATCAGCCTGCACACACCCACACAGACCCACCAGCTCAGGCAACTGCATGTCAACCATGTGTGTGCTTCACAATCCTCTTCCCAGGTCAGGCCCAGCTTCTGATGTGGTGGTCCTCCGACCCTCCTCCTTCTGTGTACTCGTCCTCCCTGTCCTCCTCCCTACTGCTCTTGGGAAGAGCCCTAGTTTAAGGCTGTCCCGTAGATGACCTGCCTGTCTTCATTCGCTGGTGACTGTGTCAAGCTCAGGATTCTTTTTTTATCCAGGAATTGAGCAGATGCTGCCTTTTACAAACATGTGTCCTGGGGAGGGGCTGAGACTACATAGCAGGGGGGGACCTATGGTTCCTGCTTTCTTGGACTTGTCCCAACACAATAGTGCCTCTGCAGAAGTCAGGACCCCTACTTATATCTTTAATGTTTCTTTTAAAGGGGCCACCGAAGATGTGTTTCCTATCCTGCTTAGGAAACTGTAGCACCAATTTCAGGTGATCACAGCTATTCAAGTTTTCATCTCTGTGGACGTCATTATGTTTTGTTTTACCTGTTTTCCTACAAGAAGTCACCTGATGTAGCTACTGGAGTGAGCACAAAGAATGCAGACCATGCAAGTGCGGCAGGAGGGAAGGTGTCGACCATCTCTGGAAAAAACACCACCCATACATTTTCCAGGAAAAGCTGCCCAAAGCAGTCCAACAGCTGAAGAATGTCTGCAGCTGGGAGCAGTCAGAGATAGAAGTGGACGCTTCACGTTCTCTCAGCCACATCCACACACGGAGAGCTGTTTTGTCCAACATGGCTGTGCACAAAAAGGCAAAGCAGTGGAGATTTGTCCTACTAGCTAGACCAGCCATGACACAGACCAGCAATTCTACTGCTCATTCTCCTGCTGTTATCAGTCGGAAATCTGTTCAGTTCAACTGAAGTCTCCACATTTTGTTCAAACCAGGCTTTCCTGAATTTCATAAGTATCTAGAAATGCATGTCACTGCTAGGCATTGCCCAATCTGAAACCTCATTGTGCTTAAGAATAACAATTCTCCAGACACAAACATTTTTATGCAAAAGACAAAACAAACAAAAAAAAAACACAACGTTTCCTGGGTTCTCAGACCTGGAGCAGGCTTCCTTCAGAGAGCTTTACATAGTTCATAATAGTCCCAGGATGGACAAAGTATCAGTACCATTGTCCAGATAAAGAAACTGAGGATCAGAAAGGCTGTTCATGCTCTTGACTACACAACGCAGCTCTGCTCCTCTCAGCACAACTGCTGTGCTGTAGGAGAGCCCCTGCAGAGGGTGCAGCCATCTCACATCACTGTCTTTCCAGTAGACGGTGACTAAGATGCACGAGCCTCTTCACGCACACCTCACTGTCCTGTGTATGAATATCGACGCTGCTCTTCTACCGACACGTACACTCAGGTGGAGTTTTCTTCAGGTCCAGTGCTCCCTCTTTTATCCTTGTGCTTCCAACAACAAAGCTCTCTCCTCACTGTCAGTGCTGCCGTGAAAGGAAAGGCCCAGGTTTCCGACCCTTCACAAACCAGCAGAGGTGGGATGTGACCGGAAGCACAGTGCAGAGAGAACAGCAGATCTGGGACTTTTCCAGAGAACCACTCTTCTTTCCACGTCCATCCACTAATCCCTGCTGTGGCATTGAGATACAGGACGTGCACGTGTGTGACCCAGTGACTGGGCTGCCCCTCCACTCCCACGCAAGGCCCCAGGTGGAAATGCAGGTGGGGGAGTGATGTCCCCAGGCTGTCATTAGGAAAATGTTTACACATACTGAGAACCTGAGAAACTGGTGCAATGAACACTGTGCGCGTGCCACCTGGGTTCAACGATTGACATTTTGTCATCTTTCCTCCTCTCTCTCTCTCTCTCTCTCTGTGTGTGTGTGTGTGTGTCTGTCTGTCTGTCTCTCTGTCTGTCTCTCTCTCTCTCTCTGAATCAACTTAAAGTTAGTTACAGACTTGACAATGCACCCTAAATTCCTCAGCCGCCATCTCCTAAAAATAAAGTCATAACCATTCCAATAGCTAGGGTTCTCCAGAGAAACTGAATCTATAGTGTGTGTACATCTAGACAGATGTACTTTAAAGAATTGGCTCCTGGGACTGAGGGCTGGCAAGTCCAAAATCTGCAGGGTAGGCCAGTAGGCCAGATATTCAAGTAAGATTTGTTGAAGTCTTGAATCTGAAATCTGCAGGGCAGACCTGCAGACTAGAAACTCGGGCAGGGTTTCTATGAGGCAGGCTTGAGGCAAAATTCCTCTTGTAAGAAACCTCAGGCTTTGCTTTTAAGGCTTTCAACTGATTAGACAAGGCCCACCACATCATGGAGGATAATGTGCTTCACTCCAAGTCCACTGATTTAAACGTTAATCACATCTTAAAAACACCTCCAGAGTGACGGCCTAGACTGGTGTTCGACCAAACAGTTGGTCACCGTGGCCTAACTAAATGACACAATAATTATCCGAATTATAATACCATTCAAAGTGATATTATTTGAATAATAGTTTGAAATTTGTGGTTGAATACTTACTCCCTTGGAAGCAAAAGTGGAGAATGCTACTCTTTGTGGTTAAAAAGGGCAATAAAGGAAATGTTATTAATTTGCTTACAGTTGTACACAGAAAATGTGGAAGGGTTCCCACATAGCTCATGAAGGTTGAGGCCTAGGGCTGGAAAGAGGGGGGACAGAGAAAGGAAAGGGGGTAACTGTTACTCAAGACCTGTTTGGGCTTATCAACCATGTGAATGTTTCACCTGTTATGTGAAAAGAAAAATATCAAATAGAGCCTAGCTCCTAGTTAAAAAACCAAAACAATCTTTTTGGTTGTGAATCCCTGCTGCAGAAAATCCATACACTCCAATGTGTAGTTTCTCTAATGGAAGATTTGCCTCCGGTGATTTGAATCCATCCTGAGGAAAACAAAACAAAATTAGAAATAAAACATATACCTACAATACGTTGGTATTGGGATGTTCACTAGTCTTACCAAGGCCAAGGAAGCATCCAGAAGCCCCAAGCCAGCTAAACTACACTGTGGGTTCTGGAGGGTTACTGAGCTGGATGAGGCCGGTGAGAAGGGCCGGACCAGCAGCAGCAGTGGTGTTGGTTGGGAGGGGCGTCTGCACACATGGCCCTGGTCCTCTGGCCTGTGACAAGACTGAGACCACCTGGTTGCTTTCCACAGGCTCCTCTGTGTCCTCAGAGCCAGCCCTTCTGGGTCTCACAGCCTCAGCCTCAGCAGGAGCCCCCTGCACCTCCACAGAAAACCCTCACATTGTGACCCCACTTTGACCCATTCACTCACTAGGCAGGTGCACCCTGCTCCTCAAAGTAGGCGCTCCAGAACGTAGGCAAGGAGGTATGTGGTATCGTTCCGGGTGAGAAGAAGTATGTAAGTATGTGTCAAGGGAGTGGGCATAAGCTTTTGATTCCCAAACCCCTCACACTGTGTCCCCCTCACAGACCATGAGGGGTCCCTCTCCCTCCGGCCTGTCATACCATTGCTGCCATCCATAGAAACCAACACTGGGCCCATTGCACGGGGCTCCAGGGCACTCCTTTTTTGTGTCCCTTGCAAGGGGCCCTTTCGATATTACTGCTCAATGAGCTTTCTTCCAGCCACCTTGATTTTTCCACCATGATATTGTAACTAGGAAATTTCCAAGTGACTAATAACTCAAGGTTTGTTTTTCAAGATGTGCTTTTCATTTCAGTCTCAACTGTACCCTGCAGGAAGGATCTTACATTCTGTTCCACTCATTACTGTGGCGTAACAAGCCACCCCAACTTTGTGGGGTGAAATAACAACTCATGCTCACAGGTTCTGTGGGTTGGAGGCAGTGACAGGGTTGTTATGGAGGAAGTTGCCTCTTCTCCAGGATTCCTGGGCCTCAACTGGGCAGACTCAAATGGTTGGGGCTAAAATCATCTAGAGACTTCTCTCGCATGACTCAGCAGTGGGGCTCACCTGGGACTGTCTCCCCGTGAGCCTGCACATGGCCTGCCCTGTGGCTGAGGCGTCTCATGGCACGATCTCCACAGGGGGCCTCTGAGTTCTCCAGGGCCCCCAGGCAGAGGCTCCTCATGCCTCATCACCTCTGCACAGGTTATTGGCTACCAGCCAACCCTACAGTGAGGCCACTTCCAAGAGAACCATCGGACCCCAGAACTCTTGAGCAGAGAGGTGGCAAGACCCTTCTTCAGATGTGCTCGTGGGATGGGAGATGTTGCTGAAGCCATCGTTGAGAAACTCAAGCTGCTCCCTAATCTGGTCCTGGTGAGGGTGGAAGTGACATCAGGATCTGTCTCCTTCCTCCTGCAAACTCCGAGGTCCTGTGCAGAGGCTGGAGCCTGACCTCCTGACCTCCATGCTGCCGCTTCCACCAGGCCACACACACTTCCCGTTTACATTTCAAAGAGGAATAATTTTGTATTTACTCTTTGCATGTTTGGTTCTGCCCTCTTGTAATTTCTGGATCAATACAGAAAGTCCATGTATTGTTTATTCCTGTTATGTCCTAGCCTAGATATATACCATTTCTGCTCAGTGATCATTGAAGGTAAAAATGAAGAGTAAGATAGGTTTTTATCTTTTAAATGAGTCAGGCAGCACCCTGGGCTGCCAACGTCACACGCTGTGTTGCTTCTGTAACCCCCTTAGTCTCTTCCTTCAAGCTTGTATTTAGTGAATTAACTGGGGCGTGAAAAGTAAAGCTCATGCACAGACTCCAGCAAGTGGAAGACAGTCAGTCAGTGTTTTAATGCTGAGAGAGACAGAAACAGAGACAGAGGAAGCAATGGGAAAATCTCTTATACTAATGATCCACTTGAAGCTGACGTTCACCACTGGACTGTGTGAGTTAGAATAGAGGCTGAATGGTTCTCACAAAGACCAAAATACAGTGGCTGAAATCATTTTATCTCTCTCTAATATAAGCTGCCAAAAGCAAACAGCCTGGGCTGATGCAACAACACTGCCAATTTCAGTACATGGTTTACACTCTCTGCTGTAGCAACTACTCTCATTTCCATGATTCCCCAGCTGGCAGGTGGGCGGGAGGGTAGGGCAGTCATGGGCAGTCTCCCTGCTTCTAAGTAGCATCAGTTTCTCTCCCATCTCACTGGCGCAAACTTGGTCACATGGTCATCTCCAATAGCAAAGGAGACTGGGAAATGCAGTGTCTAGTCCATGTGCCCAATTCAAACTCTGAGGAGTTCCATTACTAAAAGGAAAAAAGGGATAATGGATGCTGGGGACAGTTGGCTGTCTCTGCCCTTCCCAGTTTTCCATGAAGAAGCAGAGTTTATGGGATTGGCGTGGCGTGGACATAGAAAGTACTTGTTATTGGCCACTGATACCAGTTACCATGGCAACCACACTGACTGGCTGGCGCAACCCACATTGTCATCTTTTTCTCTGCACACTTTGCATAAATGACTGCTCTAAACAAGCAAGTTTGTGAGAAAGAAATCTTGTGAACTGAATTTCCGCTGTTTCTCGGTCAATGGTTCTTCCTGACGTTGGTGGTCCAGATCTTACATCTTTGTGGATAAAATTTGATTTGCAGATAAGAAACAGAAATATGATTCACTAATGTTTTTCCCTGCAGGCTACCTGGATGAAAGTGGCTGCTCACGTGTACAGCTAATCTTGGCACATTGTGTGTGCTGCAGGAAAAGGAGTGGGGTGAGCTTGTCCGTGGGCCCCATCTCTTGCTTTGGGGGTCCTTTTCTTTTCCCTCCCCAAATCTTTGCCCTGTCCTTACTTACCCATACCTTTTCCCACCCAGTATGTGCAAGGACCTTCAGCTGACATTCTATAAAACTGTGTTCTATGGACCACTTTTTTGTGACAGGCTCCTAGAACTCCAAAGCGGAAGTACTTATTGTCATATAATTTATGCAAACTGCATCCTCTCTCCTAGACAATCACGATGCACTGGAGAAAATTAGAGCTTCTTCATGAAAAACAAAATACTTGCAGAAGTTTATACCAAGGGTGTGTCAAATTTATTTGAGCAGAAAACAGGTGTTGAGAAGTGCCTGTTGGAAAATGTCCACTCTCATCTTGCTGCAGTGTAATGCACAGAAAAAGCCGTGAACTTTGGAGCCAGACACATTTGAATCCGAATCCCATCTCTGCCACCCGCTATGTGTGGCCCTCAGTTTCTTCATCTCAAAATCATGCATCGCATTACTTACCACCCAAGGTTAGTGTGAGAATTGATGGAACACTATATGTAAAACTTAGTGCCTGGAATATTACAGAAACTCGACAAAGAGTCTTTATCATTGTCACCAGACAGGACATCATTTAATAAGAGCCAATTGTGTCAGTCTGCTAAGCAGTTTGTGTCAGGCATGGTGAAGGATTCCTCCAGAACCCTCTCCTATGCTGATTCTACTAATGCGTATTGGGTCTACATCTTACCCCTGAAATGGCTTGGGATGAAGCAGGAAAATCTGATTACATTCATTCTGCCTGATTCTTACCTTCCAGTGTTGTACAGTGTAAGCCCGGAGAACAGTATCTACCTCCCACCAGTCCCCACCCCACCTGGCTTCAAGCCGAGCATCGCAGGAGCACAGCTGGTAGGCAGTGCCTGGCTTCAGGTACAGGTAGACACAGAGCAGAGCCAGGAGTGCACAGGGCTCCCCTGCTCTCGCAGTCATGTGGAGGCAGGCTCAGCTGTCAAGGCTTTGGGGAAACACGCTGCCTTTGTAGAGATCTGGGACTTGAGGATTATCTTCTTCAGTTCCACGGGGCCCTGTTTTAGAGTCTGGGGGACCCAGCTGGGCTTTCCATATTTAAGAGATACCTTAACCAGTTTAAGGGCATCTGCTCTGATGGTCCCCATGACAACCCTGGGAAGCCCAGAGTGAGCAGCCCACAGGCTCTGACAACAGGGAGGCCCATCCACTAATGGGATAACGTCTGGAGAAAAGCCGATCCTCCCCGGCAGCCTTTTTAAGTCTGCATAGGCGAGTGTGTTCCTGGCACAGGAGTTGTCTTGCTTGTAATTAACAATCAGCCTTAATGTCTGTTGAATGCCCATAACGTCCTCAGGAGGAGTTTTGTCATTCCCATTTTGTAAATGAGTGAAAGACAGAACTTGACCAAAACTCAAGCGTTCTTATTTCTTGGACGATTTAAACTAGAGTAGATGTTTGTTTTTCACTGACCAGCATAATGTCAAAATATTAACAACAAAAAAAAGGTGGGGGTAGAATTAAGGAAGAAGAGAACAAGGGAAGGAAGGAGGGAGGAAGAGAGGGAAGGAGGGATGGTTAGATGGTGTGGAACTGACATAGGTTGCCAGTTTGTGTTATTTCACAGATGTTAAAAAACAATGGCTGCTACTATTACCTACTCTCACCACATGAGCAGAATCTGAGACAAGAGCAAATTTTCTCAGATTGTCAGAAAGGACAGGTGGCGACTTTGACTGCCATCCCCCCAGGGGCCCCATTTTTCTAATTTCCACTTAGAGGAGAGACACCTGGAGCATGTCCCACATATGGAAACTGTATGAGGACGAGGACACACAGCCACGTTGGACACCCCCAGCCCCAGGCCCCTTCTCTGCTTTCCCACACAGGCCCCCATTTTTTTCAGATGTTGTCCAAGGCTCTCGAAGCCAAACCATCCATCCTTTGGGCCTTTTAAGCTACCACATATGGATAAGGTATCGACAAGTAACAAACCATAAACTTACATGTATACAGTGCAGAACAAATAGTGTATTTTAAAGTGAAAGAAAGGAATTTGCACTGAGTTTAAGTTAAATGTTTTTATTTGGTTCATTCTAAAACTAGGAAAATAGAAAATTGTGTCTGACAGTTTATGGACACAAAGGAAACAGATCATTCCTGGGCAAAGTCATCTTTAGCAAAATTTTATGGCTGCTCAGAAAATTTTCAAAGACAGAGGTTGCTGATATCGTCCCTGTGCTGTTACACATCGTCTCTGGTGCCTGGTGAAGTTCTAGAAGGCGGATGTGTGAGAACTGACCTGTGAGACTGAGCTCCGTGCGAAGGAGAAACCTGCGCTTCACCCAGGGTGGCAGGGTCCACTCAGGCTTCGCCGTCACATGGCACGCCAGGGCTCAGCGGCTGACTCACTTGGCGACGTCCACAGGCCGGACAGGAAGGCCTTGGAGCCGCGATGGGCTTGCCGCCGCCCACACTGCCCCAGCACGTCTCAGGGCTCAGGGTTCTGTGCACACAAAAGGCTGGCCAGTCTCAACCTGGCCTTAAAAGTGGCATGTCTTCCCCATAAATGTGAAGTCATTGTTCTCTAGTACTAAAGTCAGCCCTGCTGCCACGTTACAGGAGTTAAATACGGAAAACGGCAAACACTAGAAAACTCAACTGCGTTTGGATGCTTTTTCTAGGGATTCTGTCATTTGTTTTATTGTTCCCAAATATTTCCCAGAGGGATGGCCCTGTGTTTGTTCTGATGCAAACAAAATAACAATCACTCCCGTTTATCGAGCATTTGCTATGTGACAAGTGGCTTCTGGGCATTCCCTTTACAATCCTGTGGCTACTCTAATCAGAAACGAATGGGGCAAGAGGTTCCTGTCTGCGTCTTACAGATGAGGACACCAAAGGCCAGGGAAGCTGAAGAGCAAAATGTCACCACTAATGAATGAGATTCACATGCCAGCCTTCCTGACCCTCAGACATCCCACCAGGTTCTCCACCGGCTGTCGGCCCAGCCAGGGCCAGGTGCAGCCCACACAGCACCCCTCCCCACCAGGCAGCCTCTGCTTGAGTTCTTGCCTCCTGTAAGGACAAGTCTCCAAAATGCTCTGCTTCGTTGTTAAAATCAGAAACAAAACCAAGCGAAGTGGAAACTTATTGTCCAAGAATAGTCAAAATGTTCCCTCTGTAAGTGCAGAAAAAAAATATTGCAATGAGACTTTGAAGAAATGTTCACATCCATTTTTAAAAGTATTTACTGCAAGCAAATATCCTGCCTACTCAAATTACTTAAAGACCAATCTAAATTAGGAAAAGTGCTTAGGGAAACTTCTGTAATGAATTAAAAAGGATGAGCTGTAGTTAGTGCTTCACTTGTCTATGCATGAATTGATCTAAACTGTGTTTTTTCCGTAAGTGGTTTATCGTACATGTTTCATGTTTCTGTGTGCACTTATCCACATACATTAATACTCACCTTCAGAAAACCTAGTTTCATAGATCCCTGGTGTCCCCTGAGTAGATGAAGACCACCACAGAGTAGCCATCAGAAGTCACAGTCTGTGTGTCACCGTGACCTTCCTTTTCCCTTACTGTGCAGTGGGAAGGGAAAGATGAAAGAGGTGACTCACACTCTGAGGGGAGAAGGTGGTAGAGGGTGCAAGGCTGAAGGCTTTCTGGAAGCCAACAGTTTCCATGTCTGAACAAAAGCTGCCAGGACCCTTCAGTTCCCCCGCTGGGAGGTCATCAGCCCAGGGGTGTGTGAGTGACCACTGGGCACGTCCTACTAGCTCGGTGTGATCACTAGTACTACAGTGTACACAGAGCCAACTCATTGGTCACGGGTGTTCCCTTCTCCAGACCTCTTACCCAGGCACCAGTGGACCTAATTCCTTCACAACAGAAAGTACTGCTCACGACACAGATAAGGCCACCTGCCAGGGTCCAGCAGAGCAGCTGGGCGGTAGAGGCCAATTCCATTTCTGTTCCTATGACTGTTCCTCAGGGGAGATGGGCGCTAAAAATGCCAAATCATCTACAGGAAACTCTCGACAGTAAAAGACCAGTGGTCATCAAGGGTTCGGACTGCGCGGAGGGATGAATTGGCAGAGCACAGAGGATTTTTAGGGCAGTGAAAATACTCTGTATGACACTATAATGGTGAATATCTGTCACTGTACCTCTGTCCAAACCCACTGAATGTACAGCACCAAGAGTGACCCTAAGGTAAATAATGGACTCTGGGTGATGATGACATGTCAGTGTGGGGTCATCAATGGTAACAAATGTACCTCTGGTGGGGGAGCTTGCATGTATGTGGGGGGGGGGGGTACATCTGAAATCTCTGTACCTTCCCCTCAATTTTACAGTGAACTTAAAACTGCTATAAAAAATTGTCTTAAAAGTAAAGTCAATTGGTGGATTCAGCAGAGTGGGGAATAAGCTATTGATCTTGGAGAATGTGGTTTTCTGAGTGATAAAACAAGAGGTCACAGAGAGCTGACAGCTGGGCCTTCCTTCTAATTCTTTCTCTTCAGCGGGCACACAGGACGAAGATAAAGAACTGGGCCCTGGAAAGGTCCTGGGGCCGTGATAAATCTATGCTACTCCTGGGCTGGCCTCAGAGGCCCCAAGCGGCTGACCGGCCGAAGGCCCTGCCTGTGGCACAGCCCCACCGGCCCAGCTCTCTTTCAGCTTCCTCGTCTGAGGGGGAGCAGCTGGCCAAGAAGATAGGCCAAAAGCACAATTACACAACTACTGCCCCGCAGGTTGGAAATATAATACATGTGCTCAATTTAGGTGATCCAACTAAGTTTGCAAACGCAGCTAAGTGTTCATAAACGGTGAAATCTAGTTAATTGGTTAATAATTATTGATTTTCAAAGTAATTAATGTTCATGGTTTTTCCTTATGTCCAGGTTTATGTCAGCAGACTCAGAATTTAAAGCATTCAGAAAACGAAAGGCCTTGAGGTTGGATGCTGTGGAGTAAGGACTAGGAGAATAGATGCCTCATCGTCACAGGTGTCATTGATGAGGTGATGGGCTTGGCGGTGGTTCTCAAACTTGGCTGCACTGCAGAATCACTGAGAAGCTGAGAAGCTGGCACCCAGGCCCACCCTAACCCACTGGGTCAGAAATCAGGATGGATGGCACTGGCATCGGCATGGTTTTAATTTCCCAGGGAGTCACATTGCCAAAGCAAGGTTGGGACCACCGCCCGCAGCAGTGGATTGGGAGTGTCTTGTCTTGAAGATGCGAGCATGGTCGTGAGTCCTGGCTGAACCCTTCACTCGGAGAGAAAGACCTACCAGAAATTAGAAATCAAGTTATTCTGTAACTTAGAAAAACAAAAAGCAGAAGTGGCATCACCAAGAATGCTTGTTTTCCCCTCGTGGCAACTGTGAAACTGTCTTACCAGAAAAAAATAAGAAACTGACACCTAGAAAATTTTTCACCTCCTGTTCCCATGATCAATTAGAAAACTGTGACCCTGGGTTTTGTCACAGAAGAAAACTGGAGGCAGTGAGCTGAGAGGAGTAGGGGCTCATCTATGAGCTTCCCAGGGGCAGAAAGGCTAAAGTCGGCACCAGCTGCCCACGCCGGAGGGCGTCTTCCCTCACTGGAGGCCTTGTCTCTGGGTGACACCAGTCTTCCCTTTGCAGCAAACATCTTCACCACCTGTGCGAGCTCTGGGGTAACTAGGACTCAAAAAGTCCCGTGAGCACAGGGGCTTAGAGGGGTGAGAGTTGAGAGCAGAATAATAACACACCACATGATGAAGACAGAAACACTGTGAAAACTGGCTTTGCAGCCACATAACAGAGTGTTTAGCAAATGGATAATGCATTACACTGACAGCACTTTCTCCAGGAGACACCATCAAGTGAATCTTCACAGCATTCGTATGAGCTGCGTTAGGATCTTTTTAAAGGAAACAAATCAAATAAAAACAAAGATGTGCACAGGACTTTGGTGAAACGCATCGCATCTTCCCCACTGGTCACCTGTGGCACTCCTGCTCCCATGTCAGGGCCAGCCCAAGGATAAAGGAATGAATTCTGCCTGTGGGCGTGGTGGGTGATGAGTCAGGCGAGAAATCTACTGTCCCCTCCAACAGACTTGATCTCTAAACAGCTAAATGCCCAGTCTTGTCAGAGCCAGGAGTCCAATCTTTGTCATTTACCATGTCTGTGTCCTAAAGACTGTGGGCACAAGCAGATGCCCCCGCCAGGTCGTGTGTGTCCCAAGGGCCCCAGCCTGGACTCTACAGCATTCCTGGAACGTCCTCCAACCCCCACTTCCAGGCACTGCTCAACACAAATGCCAAATCTCAGCACTGCTGCTTCTCTGTGCAGGTGACAGACGTCGTGATAGGGAAGCAGCTTTCAGGGTAAAGGATGTGTGATCAAAAATGTATGATGACCCCCAGCAAGTCATTGTAGACTTTTTTCTCTGGGAAACTTATTTTATTATTTAATGAACAAAGGAGTAAATAAACTGTATTCATCTGGGGCTGTTGAATCAAAATGAAAGGTGTTAATACACTTCAGGTTGGTATATTTATTTTATAAGTCATATTAATAGTAATAATCCTTTTCCATCTAGTCCCCGTAAGTTGTTATTCCTGCCGTGTCACTCACCACATTGCTTTTTAAAGATTACATCATCCATCACTCATTCAACTGGGATCTTTACAATTGCCATCAATGCAAATTGTACAGCTCCCGTGGCGAATGTTCTTTGAGCCTGTGTGTGGGAAACATCCTTCCCCAAAGAAGCTGTATGTTTGGAATTTGCCACCAAATACATGGACAGATCGCCTTACGTGCCTTCTGGGATGTCCTTCCCTCCTCCCAGACCTGGCCCTCTGTGTCCTACTTGATCTCAGATCTGATCCACTGTGAATGCCTGAGCCCACATGGAAGAAGCAAACCATCCCAGACACTTGATTCTCCTTTCACAGCTGCTTAGAGCGACTGACTGCTTTACATCTTGAGGTGGAAATTGCAAGAGCACCATTAGGAAGTCAGCCCTGATTTGAAAGTAGCTGTGAATGTTCTTATTCTAACTTTAGTGGCAAGAGTTACCTCTCCTTTTAGCTAGAGGAGTTTCTTCTGCAAATATATGTATTATTTAATCTCAGTAATAACACATAGTTTTCATCTAATTCTACCCCTTAATATTTTAGTTAGTTCATCTAAATGTCCAAATAAAATGATCCACCTGGTCTTTTTCTTACCTACACCTATGAGAGGTGATTCTTTTAATTCTTAACCAGGGGCCATGGATCCCCCAAAAATCTGTGGACAGAATTTGGAAGAAGGGGTATATGAACATAAATGGGGGAAAATGAATCTCTGTTTCATTCACCTATAACTGAAATTTAGTGTTGCCTTTGGCTGTGAATAGCAGTTCTCATGGTCTTGCCACCTTAGAAATCTCAGGTGTTTTGAAGACACACTGTAATCATTGCAAACAGACACATATAAAATTGTTTTTTGTGACATCCTATGGATTTTGTACATATTTTTAATATTCTGAGAAGGAACCCAAAGGCATCACACAGCTAAAGGAGTTCATGGTTCAAAAAGGTAAAAATTGGTCAAGCGATGGTAAGATAGGAACACAGCTCAATTGGGCATCAAACATATTCATATCCTTTGAAACTGAAGAATGTGCCAGTTACGATGAAACTCACAGGGCACACTTCACTTTTCAGACTCCTTTCTTTGTTGCAACTCTACCAGGGAGGCAAACTAAATGCTGGGCATATTTGGTCACCCTCACAGCCCTGAACAGAGAGGCCGCGTGATGCCCAGGGTCATAGAGCTGTGAGCCCCGAAGTGAGACCTTGTCTCTGTTGCCCGGAAATTAAGCTCCCTCCCAGGTGGAGGTGAGAGGAGCCGGCCCTCCTGTCTTCCCCTCAGTAGGAACCTGACCCTTTATATTAAGGCTCCCCAAGCCTTGAGTTGGCAGCTGCATCTTGGATTCACTCCGTGTTCAGTCCACCCTGCACCTTTCTGGGGAGAACGTGGCTTCTCTGGAGAGAACCACAAGAGCCCATTTCCCAGCTGCAGCTGGTAAGTGGGTCCAGCTGGAAACCTGAGTGTGCCAATGAGCTCTTCCCCAAACAGAGATGTCGGGTGCTCACGGAATAGGTTGGCCAGCCAGACAAGCAGGAGATGAGGCAGTAATAGCAAGGAGAAGAGAGGGCAACTCAGGGGAAATGGAGGATGCAGACAAGACAGTGAGAAGCAGGAGTGGGAGACACGAAGGACAGGAAAGAAGCGCAGGAGGCAGACGACTGAGCCGAGGCCCTGAGAAAGGACCTGCAGGAGGAGGGGATGGCAAGAGAATGGGGGAATGGCCACTTCGAGTTCGTCCCACCCATTTTGCTTTTTATCTAGGATAATGTTTGTGTTTTACAATAATAAAACCATTAATTTGTAAATTTTGAAGTCATCCGGTTTTCTCCATTTTCAGAGTAGTCTCTTCTTGTGTTTCCTGTAAAAGAACCAAGGAGACCAGTTTCAAACCTCAGCCTGAGGTCTCTAACCTGTCAGCCTCTATTTCTCCATTTGCTAGGCAAGGGCTGCATGTGGAGGGAAGCTGTGAATCCCCGGAGGCCAGCCAGCTGCCCCAGCCCCTCCATCTGCACAAACATACCTGCCCAAGTTTCTCCGAGCAGCGTCCCAAGCTCACGGTGGCAGCCCTGCCTGTCCCACTTCCTCTGGCTGCCTCACTCTCCCATATTTTGTCTCCAGGTCATCTGGCACCATCTGACATATTATGTACTACACTTGCTTCTCTGTTCACTGTGCAGCTGCCCCCCTCCCCCCACCCAGAACGTGAGCTCTGCTTGCTTTGTGAGCCTTGCCATGTCCCTGCCCTGCACTGTGTTGGCCTGGGGTCCCTCTCAGCAGTGACTGGCTGATGGACGCGGGCGCCAGGCGCACAGAGAGCAGCTGTGGCAGCACTTGTAGGCTGTCCATAGTGATGTCTCCAAGGTCCTGCTCTCAGCATCAAACTTGGCCCCGGAAGGCAGAAGGTGCTGTCTGCCACAGCTGCCCCCTCCATTCAGGCCAGATGCTGTAGAAGTCCCACTCAGCATGTCGGAGAAAAGGAGGACAGGCCTGACAGGCCAGGGCCACTGGCCTGGAAGAAGGGACTCTGGCCTGTGGGCTCAGATGTGCCTGGATCTCTCCACACTCCAAGCTGGGTGCGACCACCCTGGGGCTGGCAGGTCACACTGAGCAGACCTTTTTTTTACGCAACCATGTTTGTGGTGGGCTCTCCTGCCTGGTATCTGGGACATCTGCCGGAAATCAGGCACCGCCTGTGGGATTCCGCAGCCATCTCAGCTGGCGTCCTGCTGCCGTTGACTGAAGCCACAGCCTGGGCCTGCACCTCAGAGAAGGGGTGAAAAAAGCAGCGTGGCCTGGGCCATCAATCACCCTTGGTGTTGCCATCTGAGGTGAATCTCATGCAAAAATAAAATCAGAACCCCCAGTCCAAAATATCCTCCAAGGGAGGCCATGGGGGCTCTGCCTGTGGTGGGTGAGGCCGAGACCACAGCATCTGGGATTCCTAATTATAGGGGGGCTCAGGTCCGAAAGTGTCATGTGTGAGCTGAGATGTGACTATCTTGCACAGCCTTCTAACTGTCGTCCTGGCCACCAGCTTCCTCACAGCAGTAAGACAAAAATATCGACGTCCGTGTGCCCCAACAAGCTTCCCAAACCTGTAAGACTGCTTTTCACCTTTCTCTTCAGAATCCATTTTAAATTTGGGGTCGGTTAGTGCCCCATCCCCATGCTGAGATGAGCCAGCATGACCTAAAAGAACAGTATGTTCTTTAAGTTCTCAGTGAAGGTAAAAGACATCTTCACTAATCCATTTGGGGGAAAGTATTTATTGACAATGTATTGGAAAAGTGACAATTCCTTCCAGAATCTTCCACCCAAGGAGCTTTCTATGTTTCTTCCTTCAACGTCTCCTAGGCCAGGGTGTCGGGATATAGTCAAGGGAGAGTGGGGAGCCGCCAAAGGTGTCAAACACAGCAGCGAAGGACTAGAGGGGATTCTAAAGGAGACAGGCAGAGCAGAAGACGCATTGAGCCCCACTGGAGTGCACCCTGTCGGGTGGCCTGGAGGGGTCCTGCGAGTGGAGAAGGAGGGGCTGGCAGTTAGTGCAGGGCCAGAGGCCCCACACAAGGCCACCAGGATGGGTCTTGGGAAGACAGTTTCAGAGATAGAGCAAAGGACACATGAGTCACAGATAAAGAGAGCACAGAGAACAAGAGCAACAGTTCCTGAAACAGAAAAGTGTGGGAGGAGATGCGACGGTAAAGAGGAGGGTCAGCTTGTTCTGGGGACTCCGGAGTTTGAGGCAGTGTTAGAAACGTTGGTATGGAGAGCAAATGGACGTCATGAGAGGAGACAAGCTCGCCAAGGAAGTGATTCTTGAAAAATATTTGATCAAAATGGCAAACTACACTCACGTGCTATTTGAGGTAGAACTAATTAGTCACAAAAATAAATCCATGAGTCCACAGAAAGTAAGAATCAGTACCATCAGGAAGCCAGAAGTCATAGCAATTCCTGCGCAACTGAAAGAAAATGAGGTGCATGTTGATGGAGAAACAAGAGTAGAGCGGAGGAGAGAGAGGTCTGGGCGCTATGGTGGCTCTGAGAGCAGGAGGAGGATCCAATGGCCATCAGATGGACTGAGGAGTCCCAGCCTAGGGAGTGAGTCTCAGCACTGGCGTCTCCCCATGTTGGGCTGAGGGTGGGTGGAGCAGAGATTCTTACCCCATGCTCCAGAAGTGGCAGGGTCAGAAATCAAAAGGTGTGGACCAGCCCCACTGCCAGAAGGTAAGCTACCAGTTGACCTTTCCTAACCAAATACAGTCCCCTCAGTCCTGGCATTGGAAGTCTTCATGAGAGGAGAGCAGTTCTCATCAAATCAAGGAGTTAAAAACTGATGATCACCATACATCCCACAGAAGTGAACATTATGAAAAGATATGCCAATACAACAAACAAGCAAGAAAACACTTTTGTTTGACAGGACAAAACGTATCATGCATTAAAATTTGCCTCATCAGTACCCTCAGGGTAGGAATGAGAGCATATTACGTGCATCAATAGAGAGCATGTGAAATCACCGTGGGTGAAGCTCTGCTCTGTGCCCTGCTAGGTGCTGCCTCTCCAGGCACAGACGCATCGTCAGTGCTCCCTCTCTGTCCTGCACTGTCAACTTTACTCTCTTCATCAGGGCATCTCAGTCAGACTATAGGACAGCACACCTGCTATCCTAAAAGGGACTCTCACTCTTTCCTTACATTCCCCTTCCCCCATCACCCCATTCCTCTGCATCCTTTATGGGGGAAAAACTCTAAAAATGAGTCCCACCATCTCCACTACCTATTCCATTTTTCTGGGAGCCCTCTCCCCCAGGTTTTCACCCCATCCCCCAAGACTGCTGAAGTCAGGATGATCTCACAGGCAGACCCTCGCATGGGCACGGTGAATCGCCTTTGCTCTGACCACCCTTCCATACTCCACAAACTCCCTACATTCCTCCCATCACAGGGCACTCCTCCTGGGCTGTGGGGCCAGAACCCATCTTTTTCCCAACTCCAAAGTGCTGAGCTGCTGGGCTCACTGGCCCTTCATCTCTCTCACCCCCCTGTGTCATCCACACATTGGCCACCAAATCCACCCAACCTCCTAAACCTCAAACTTGACATGACATCTCTAGATGGAGGTCAAATAGGTGACACCAACATGCCCAATGTGAACCCCATGCTATTCACTTCCACCTGTTTCTCCCCACTCTTCTCCACCCCACTCCTCAAGGTAAAACCTTCAAGTCACCCTTGACCCCTCCCCTCCTTCACATCCCAACACCACAATTCAGGCCACCATCATGCCTGTCTAGGCTGTCACAGTAGAACTGCAACTTGTCTCTATGCTCTCACTTGCCCAACCCCCAAGAGACCCCAAGGGAGGATCTCAACAGGTGAACTGGATTGAGTGACTCCCTGGGGCATACTCTCCAGGGGGTGCCCCCACACCTCAGAGTCTGATGTCCTCACTGTGGCCTCAAGACCCAATAGCGCTAGCACTCACACTCACAGTCCACCTCATGTCCTGCCCTTCCCATACAGGTCTCTCACTGTTGCTGGCACACATTTTTGTCAACGAGCTAAGGAAAAGAATGAGAAATCAGTACTGGAACAGGAAAATACCAAAGATATTAATACAGTCAAATACAGTCATTGTTTGAAGACAGATGAAGACAAAATGATTGCATATCTAGAGAGATCCACAAAACACAAATAAACAAAAAAGCTTTTGTGTACACTGCAATAGACAATTAGAAAATGCAATGGGAAAAAAATGTTTTTTACATTAGAAGCAAAATCCTATAATACCTACAAAAATTGTACAAAACCTACCAAAAAAAAAAAAAAACCCTTAAAACTTTAAAGTCGAAAAGAATCCCTGAATATATGGAGACATACATTTATCTTAATGAATCAATTTTGTAAAGAAGCCAATTCTCCAGTTAAATCTATGAATTCACTGGAAGCCTAATCAAAATTTCCTCCCAATATTTTATGGTGAAAAATTCAAACATAAAGAAAAGTTGAAAGAATTTTACAGTGAACATCCATATACTTACTACCTAGACTCTACTATTAGCATTTTATCACATTTACTTTATCACAAATTGTGTACTCATTCCTCTATCCAACCATCAATCCATCTTTTTCAATGCATGTCAGAGTTGCAGCTTCATTACACTTCCCGGCTAAGCACATTGTATTCATATCATTAGCTAGAGTCATTTTTTATAGTGTTTTGTTTTGTTTTTTGAAAATTTATATACTGTTAAACACACGAATCATAAGTGAACATTTCCAAAGGTTTGGGATGGATATACCTGTTTATACAAACCAGTATCAAAAATGAAGATTGTCATCACCCCAGAGGGTTCTCCCACGTGCCTGCCAATCTATCTGCACTCCCACTGTGAGGAAAATACCTTCTGATTTTTCCAACCATGTGTCAATTTTGCCTCTTCCAGGAGTTTGTATAAATGGAATCTCACATTATGTATTCGTTTGTGTTTGACTTCTCTCACACAGTGTAATCATTTTGAGATTCAGTCTAGTGGGTGCCCGTATCTAGAGTTCAATTCTTTTTCTCTTGCCTGACATTGCACTGCATACGTGAACCATGGTGTAGTTACCCATTCAATGGTTGACAAATACCTGGACTACCTATCAACCAGTTTTTAAATGGAATTTGAGGAGCAAATCCTAAAACATATGGGAGAGAAAGAGTACAATGGCCAAGCAAAAATGTCTGAGAAGCAGAACTTGCCCTACTAGATATGAAAGCACATTAGATAGCTATAATAATTAGGAGAGCGGATTTGGACACAGAGGAGGCAAAGAAATCAACAGAATAGAGTTTAAACATCCAGAGATAGACTTGTGTATATAAAATAAATATGTTTAAATAAAAGTAGGCATTTTAACAGACTTCACCATGCATAGATACAAATCTGAAAAAAAGAAAGAAAAATATAGAGAGAACATGGAAGAGACTTGCTTGCCTACAGAAAGCGTAAAACCCAGACACTATAAATGAAAAAACTGACTAACCACAGAAAATTTAAAACCACCTGCACAATGAAAAACACAAAAGCTAAAAAGATTGATAAATTGAGGGGAGAGCATAATGTCCTTAGTTGTGTGGTTTTTTAACTCCTACAAATCAGTAAGAATTAGATAACTCCTAGAAAACTCAGCAAATGAAATGAACATTGTCACAGAAAGGAAGAAATACAAATGACTAGAATGTTTTCTTAAATGTTCAATCTCACTCAAAAAGAAACAACTGCTGATAAAAGGCCATCGATTGACAAAGTTTTAAAATTGAAAATAAACACTGTTGACAAGATTTTGAGACACTCTCATACATTTTGTTTACAGCTTGGGAAGTCCAGCACTATAAATGGGCGTATCCTTGGACCTATAATTCCACTTCTGGCAACTAGCCTGGTAGATCTACAAAATACTGGAACACAAACACTGTGGTATTAAAAAATTGAAAATGATTAAAATGTTCGTCAAGAGGAAAAGGATTAAATGAAATATAATATATCCGTACTACAGAACATTATTCAGCTCCTTAAATAATAAGGGAGAGGTTTCAGACTAACATAGAAAACAATCTACAAGCTATATTTTTAAAAAGAGAGTCATGAAATATTATGTATGGTACGATCCAATACGTGTAAAAATGATTCATGTATATGCCCATGTACAGGTTTATCAACATACAGGAAAATATCTTGAAGGCTGCATAACAGAGCCGTTTCCAAGAACAGGATTTTTACTCTATTGCTTGGATGTTTACACTGAGAATGTATAACTTGTCTCATAAGGTATGTTTGGTTTGGTTTGGTTTGGTTTGGTTTGGTTTGGTTTGGTTTGGTTTGGTTTGGTTTGGTTTGGTTTGGTTTGGTTTGGTTTGGTTTGGTTTGGTTTGGTTTGGTTTGGTTTGGTTTTGGGGATATGGAGTTGAGGAAGGCTGATCTTTCCTAAAACTCTTGAATCTTAATAATTGCCAATTATTTGTAACATTTACAAATAAATTCTAGGCCCCTTTAATTGCTAGAAAACTGGAAATGAAGGATGAGAGAAGAGGGAGTCATCGTCGTCTTCGTCACCGCTATCATCATCGTCCTGGCTTGCAGTCGCAGAGCACACCCCACGTGGGTAGTAGATATGTCATATCTGATGCCCGCCAGACCCTACAAAGGGGATATTATTATCTCCGCTTGAGAGACAATGAATCTGGGGCTCAGGGGTGTAACAGCACGTCCCAAAGCCTTACAGCCACAGAACAGGAGTTGGAACCAGGGGTCTCGTTTCCAGAGCCTCTCCTGGTTTCCTCTGCATCACCTTGAGGCCATCACATGCACGGTGGGACCCCTTCAGAGGCTCTGGCTGCCCAGTATGACACACTAGAGACACTCTCACACCCCGGTGGGCATGCCATCAGGTCCAAGTGGAGCTGAAACCCACAGGGGTATTCAGCTGGTCTAGATCCCCCTTGGTACTCGAAAGTCAGGTTGGTCTTGATGCATAACCTGGACACCACCACCTTCACATGCATATGCGTGTACATGCATGCACATATGTATACACATTTATTGCTAGAATCTCAGCTTCTCTGGGCACCAAAAGCATTCATATTGAATAGTGTTGGCCCTGGGCAAAATCTTGAGGAATGCGAATGCATCTTTCCAGTTTCTTATCACTTTACATCCACATGATGCTCTTTGATGCCCAACATGTGGGCAGGTGATGCAAGTACGTGATGACCGCTTGCTTGAACTGGACCAGGTGTTGTTCCAACCCTCCCACCCTCATCCTCCTGTGCAGGGGGCTCCTCGTGCACCACTCTAGTTGTTTTAGAAAACAAACAGTGTTCTGGGCTAGATTGCTCCCCATCTTTGCCCACCATTCTTTCGCTTTAGCAATTCTCTTCTCCCTACCTGCTTTCCCTTTGGTGACGCGCAGAACAGGCTCAGCACCCATGCCCCACCCCACAGTGTTCACTCTTTCCTCAAGTTCTCAAGGCTCCCTGCACTTCCTTCCCTCCTCCCAGTGTTTTGATTTTTCTGTCTTTCCCAGGGCCACCCACCAGCTCCTCCCCAGGAAAACTACTTTCATGCTTACACACGTATGACAGACAGTGATTTAAAGTGATCCCCATCTTATAACATGCTTGAAGCTTGTAACAGCCAAACCCAGGAAATTCTGGTACCAATGGGTACCAGTGAGATCTAGAAGGAGGAAATATGTGGGGTAAGTGAGCCTTTTGGTCCCCAAATACTGTTATATCTACAATTGCTGCCCTGGTGCTCTAGAATTAAAATAAAAGTGCACAAAACAAAATGTCACCAAACTCCCCCTCTGCTATGGATCTGTGTTGTCTCATGGCCTTAAATGCAGAAATGTGCTACTCACCCATCCCCAAAACTGACAGTGATCTTTCTCAGACATCCCGTTTTCATGGGGATTCTAGAATCTATTTTATTCATGGTTGTGCTCTATCAGCAGTGAACACATCTCAACTTGACCCACAAATTCCTTCCTGAGTTTAAATTTTATATTGTTGTCTATTAGCTTGAGCTCTCAGAGAACTTTCTTGAGTTCCAATCAATATGAGAGTGGGGGTGGAGGGGAGGTTGCCAAACCATCCCCCAAGATGAAGAGGTGGAGGAAACACAACTCTCTTAAGACAAGCAGAGGACATTTGTTTGGAAGGACTATCCCCAGCAGCTCCGTGGGAGGCATGTGAGTGTATAAGGAACAAATAGGGAGAAGGTAGAGCATGAAGGTGGATGCAAGTTCCAGGCCAAGCAGAATTGCTCTGGACATCATGGGAGGAAGAGCTGCGGGTACCAGCAGAGGGCCCATTCCTCCACCTCCTTTCCTGTAGAGCTGAACTTGCCTCTAAATACGTTGCTGGACAAATTGCCAAACATTTTCTTGTGCCAAGATGTGCTTGGTCCAGCCCATAACCCAGACGGGTTTTGCCCATATGTGCACACACCAGCTTCTGCTGCTGCTAGCTCCCCTCCTTAATCTACAAGACCACTGACCTTTCCTGAAGTGTGGCTTGATAAAAGCTCCACACAGGCGCCCTGATCGGGCCTGGCCATCTGACAGTCCTTCCCAAATGGGTTACGTGTCCCTGGGGATTCTGGGACTGGAAACACCTTGTCCTGGGCAATGATTCACACATTCAGATTAAGCAAATGACTTCTCTGCTTTCCATGGTGGACTCAGAGACACATGATTTCTGTCTGAATGTGTAAGAAACAATGATCTCATCCACTCCTTGCCCTGGCTGCCAGGACTTGCCCTTACAAGTCTGAAGTCCAGCTGTGTTTCTTCTTCAGTTACAACATGATTTAGAGGACAATCTATCTTAAATTGCCTTAGGGTAGAAGACAATGAGAACCAACAATTTAATTTTTGTTTAACTTTGTTAACAGGGACTCATTTTTATAAAACCATGTAGGGAATATGGAAGTAGAAGCTAAGAAGAGAAGCAGTGTTGTTACCTATAATTTAGGTTTGATCCTGGATACATGCTTTCTTATTTCATGTACTCTCTTAACCCATTATCAACCGCATACATTTCTGGCCTCATTTATTTTCTTGTACTTGAAAAATATTTTTCTCTACACTCATTGTTCTTTGGAGGTTTCCCATTCCTTGATATTCTTCTTGATATCAGAATCAAGTTTCTCTCCAGCATTTACAATTGTTCTCTAATTTAGCATTGCATGGATTTATTGACTCTCACCAAATTAGAGTCATTTTGAAGCTCGAGTGCTGTGAACAGTTACACACACACACACACACAACCACACACACACACACGCTTCTCCAGGAATCTCCAGCAGACTCTTGGCTTCATACATACTACATGATGGTGCTGTTTGTGGTGGGCGGCGGGTAGGGGAGGGTGAAGGTGGGGACCTCCAAGAGGCCCACCCAAGAATACAGATAAAATATAGTAATTAATTTCTTACGTTCCAAAGCAGAAGCCACAGTCTTACAACTATAGGTGCTCTTACAAGGAAAATTAAATGAATTATTTTAAGCTGAGTTATTTAAAGAATATGGTAAATGCTGGCTTGGTGTCCTCCTTATGGCAAGTCTCTATCAGTGCTTTTTAGCCTACTGTTATGAGTTCACTAAAATCTGCAGTATACCTTTGGCTATGAAACTGGCTATGAAAAAGCCTGATAATCATCCAGTATTCTGGATGATGACTGTCACAGGATGATTTCCCCAAGAAGCAGACTCATGATCAAAATAAATGATTGTTGGTGTTTTAAGCC
>NC_133754.1:105894792-105904340 GCF_036562045.2 Rhinolophus sinicus | reverse complement strand
TTAGTCTTAGGGTTAGGGTTAAGTTTAGGGTTAGGGTTAGGTTTAGAGTTAGGGTTAGGTTAGGGTTAGGGTTTAGGGTTTAGGGTTATGGTTAGGGTTAGGGTTAGATAGGTTTAGGGTTAGGGTTTACGGTTAGGGATAGGGTTAGGGTTAGGGTTAGGGTTAGGGTTAGAATTTGGGTTAGGGTTAGGTTAGGGTTAGGTTTAGGGTTAGGCTTAGGGTTAGGTTTAGGGTCAGTGTCAGGGTCAAGCTCAGGGTCAGGGTCAGAGTCAGGATTGGGGTTAGGGTTATGGTTTAGGGTTAGTGTTAGATTTACTGTTAGTTTAGGATTAGGGTTAGGGTTAGGTTTAGGGTTACGGATAGGGTTAGGTTTGCGTTAGGTTTAGGTTTAGGGTCAGGGTTAGGGTTAGGGTTATGGTTTAGGGTTAGGTTTAGAGTTAGTGTAAGGCTAGGGTTAGGGTTAGGGTTAGGGTTAGGGTTACGGAAAGGGTTAGGTTAGCGTTAGGGTTAGGATTAGGTTTAGGTTTAGGTTTACGATATATGTTTGTGTTTGGTTAGGGTTAGGTTTATGGTTAGGGTTAGGGTTTGGGTTAGGGTTAGGGTTAGTATTAGGTTTGCGTTAGGTTTAGGGTTAAGGTTAGTGTTAGTGTTAGGGTTAGGGTTTAGGTTTAGGGATAGGGTTAGGGTTAGGGTTAGGTTTAGGTTTAGGGTTAGGGTTAGGTTAAGGTTAGGGTTAGGGTTAGGGTTAGGTATAGGTTTGCCTTAGGGTTAGGGTTAGGATTAGGATTACGATTAGGTTTGCGTTATGTTTACGGTTAGGGTCAGGTTTTAGGGTTAAGGTTAGGGTTAGGGTTAGGGTTAGGGTTAGGGTTAGGGTTTGGGTTAGGGTTAGGTTAGGTTTAGAGTCAAGGTCAGGGTCAGTGTTAGGATTAGGGTTAGGTTTAATGTTAGGGTTTAGGGTTAGGGTTAGTGTGAGTTTTAGTATTAGGGTTAGTGCTTAGGGTTTGGTGAGGGTTATGGTTAGGATTAGGGTTTAGGGTTAGGGTTAGGGTTAGGTTTAGGGGTAGGGTTAGGGTAATGGTTAGTGTTAAGATTAATGTTAGTGTTAGTGTTAGGGTTAGTGTTCGGGTTAGATTTAGGGTTAGGGTGTTAGTGTTAGGGTAAATGTTAGGATTAGGGTTAGGGTTAGGTTAAGGTTAGTGTTAAGGTAAAGGTAAGGGTTTAGTTTTGGTCTAGGGTTAACATAGGGTTAGGGTTGGGGTTAGGGTTAGGGTTAGGGTTAGGGTTTAGGTAAGGTTAGGGTTAGGGTTAGGGTTAGGTTTAGGGTTAGGGTTAGTGTTTTTGTTAGGTTTATGGTTAGATTTAGGTTTAAGGTTAGGGGTTGGTTTAGGGCTTAGGTTTGGGTTAGGTTTAGGGTTAGGGTTAAGGTTAGGTTTAGGGTCAATAGTAGCGTTAGGTAGGGTTAGGGTTAGGGTTAGTGTAAGGGTTAGTGTTAGCGTAAATGTTAGGGCTAGGGTTAGGTTTATTCTAGGGTTAGGGTTAGGGTTAGGGTTAGCATTTGATTTAGGGTTAGGTTAGGTTAGGTTAGGTTAGGTTTAGGGTTAGGGTTAGGGTTAAGTTTAGGTTTAGGTTTGCGTTAGTGTTAGGGTTAGGTTTAGGGTTAGGATTAGGGTTATGTTTGTGTTAGGGTTAGTGTTAGGGTTAGAGTTAGGGTTAGGTCTTAGTTAAGGTTAGGATTAGGGTTAGGGGTAGGGTTAGGGTTAGGGTTTGGGTTAGGTTTAGGTTAGTGTTAGGTTTAGGGTTAGGGTTAGCGTTAGGGTTTGGTTTAGGTTTAGGTTAAATGTTAGTGTTAGGGTTAGGGTTATTGTCAGTGTTATGTTTATGTTAGGTTTAGGGTTATGTTTACGGTTTGAGTTAGGGTAAGGGTAAGGTTGTTTTAGGGTTAGGGTTATGGTTCAGGTGAATGCTAGGGTAAGGGTTAGGGTTAGGTTTAGGATCAATATTAGGGTTTAGTTTAAGGTTAGGGTTAGGTTTCGGGTTAGGGTCAATGTTAGTGTTTGAGTTAGGTTTAGAGTTAGGGTCAATGTTAGGGTTAGGGTAAGATTATGTTAGGGTTAGGATTTGGTTTAGGGATAGGATTAGGTTTAGGGTTAGCATTAGCATTAGGGTTAGGTTTAATGTTACGGTTAGGGTTAATTTTAGCGTTAGGATCAATGTTAGGGTTAAAGTTAGGGTTGAGTCAATGTTAGCGTTACGGTTAAGGTTAGGGTCAATGTTAGGTTAAGGGTTAAGGATAGGGTTAGGGTAGGTTTAGGGTTAGGGTTACGTGCAGGGTAGGGTGAGGTTTAGGGTTACAATTAGGGTTAGGCTTTGGGTTAGGGTGAATGTAAGGGTTAGTGTTAGTGTTAGGTTAAGGGTAGGTTTATTTTTAGGGTTAGGACTAGGGTAGGGTTAGGGATAGGTTTAGAGTTAGGGCTAGGTTTAGGGTTAGGGTCAATGTTAGGTTTAGGGTAGGGTCAATATTAGAGTTAAGTTTAGTGTTAGAGTCAGGTTAGGTTTAGAGTCTATGTTAGGGTTAGGGTTAGCGTTATGGTTAGGGTTAGGGTAGGGTTAGGGTTAGGGTTAGAGTTAGGGTTAATGTCAATGTTAGGGTAAGGGTTAGGGTTAGTTTTAGGATCAATGTTAGGGTGAAGTTTAGGGTTAGAGTCAGGTTAGTTTTAGAGTCTATGTTATTGTTAGGGTTAGCGTTATGGTTAAGGTTAGGGTATGGTAAGGGTTAGGTTTAGAGTTAGGGTTAATGTCAATGTTAGGGTAAGGTTTAGGATCAATGTTAGGGTTAAGTTTAGGGTTAGAGTCAGGTTAGGTTTAGGGTGTATGTTAGGGTTAAGTTTAGGGTTAGGGTTATGGTTTATGTTATGGGTAGGGTTAGGTTTAGGTTTAGGCTTTATCTTAGGTTTAGGGTTACGGTTAGGGTTAACGTTAGCGTTAGGGTCAAGTTAGGGTTAGGGTTGTTGGGGGTTGGGATTTGGGTTTGGGTTGGGGTTTGGGTTGGGGTAGGATTGTAAGTTTAGGGTTAGGGTTGGTGTTGGTGTGGGTCAAAGTTATGGTTGGGGTTGGGGTTGGGGTTAGGTATCAATATTGGGGTTGGGGTTTATTTTAGGGTTAGATTTAAGTTTAAGTTTAGGGTCAATATTAGGGTTATGGTTATAGTTAGTGTTAGGATTAGTATCAACGTTATGGTTAGGTTTAGGGTTATGGTTAGTGTTATGGTATGTTATGGTTAGGGTTAGAGTTAGGGGTAGGGTTAGGGTTAGGGTCAATGTTATATTTATGGTTAGTTTAGGGATAGGTTCAGGGTTTGGGTTTGGGTAAGGTAAGGTTAGTGTTAGCGTAATGGTTTGGGTCAATGTTAGGGTAAGTTTTAGGGTTAGGGTGAGGGTTAGCCTTGGCATTAGGTTTATGGTTAAGGTTAGGATTGGGTTTAGGGTTGGGTTTAGGGTTGGGGTTATCGTTGGTGTTGGCGTTAGGTTCAATGTTAGTGTTAGGGTTGGGGTTAGGGTTAGGGTTGGGGTCAATGTTAGGGTTAGGTTTAGGGTGGGTTTAGGGTTAGGGTAAGGGTTAGGGTAAGGTTAGGGTTGGGGTGAGACTTGGGGTTGGGATTAGGGTTGGGGTCAATGTTATGTTTGGGGTTAGGAATGGGTTTGGGTTAATGTAAGAGGTTGGGTTGGGTTGGGGTTTAGGGTTAGGGTTAGGGTTAAGTTTAGGTTTAGGTTTGCGTTAGTGTTAGGGTTAGGTTTAGGGTTAGGATTAGGGTTAGGTTAGCGTTAGGGTTAGTGTTAGGGTTAGGGTTAGGGTTAGGTTAGTTAAGGTTAGGATTAGGGTTAGGGTTAGGGTTAGGGTTAGGGTTTGGGTTAGGTTTAGGTTAGTGTTAGGTTTAGGGTTAGGGTTTGGGTTAGGGTTAGGTTTAGGTTTAGGTTTATGTTAGGGTTAGGGTTAGGGTTATTGTCAGTGTTATGTTTATGTTAGGTTTAGGGTTATGTTTTGGTTTGGGTTAGGGTTATGTTAGGGTTGTTTTTTGGGGTTGGGGTTATGGTTCGGGTGAATGCTAGGGTGGGTTGGGGTTGGGTTTGGGATCAATATTGGGGTTTGGTTTAAGGTTAGGGTTAGGTTTAGGGTTAGGGTCAATGTTAGTGTTTGAGTTAGGTTTAGAGTTAGGGTCAATGTTAGGGTTAGGGTAAGATTATGTTAGGGTTAGGATTTGGTTTAGGGATAGGATTAGGTTTAGGGTTAGCATTAGCATTAGGGTTAGGTTTAATGTTACGGTTAGGGTTAATTTTAGCGTTAGGATCAATGTTAGGGTTAAAGTTAGGGTTGAGTCAATGTTAGCGTTACGGTTAAGGTTAGGGTCAATGTTAGGTTAAGGGTTAAGGATAGGGTTAGGGTAGGTTTGGGTTAGGATTAGGGTAGGGTCAATATTAGAGTTAAGTTTAGTGTGAGAGTCAGGTTAGGTTTAGAGTCTATGTTAGGGTTAGGGTTAGCGTTATGGTTAGGGTTAGGGTAGGGTTAGGGTTAGGGTTAGAGTTAGGGTTAATGTCAATGTTAGGGTAAGGGTTAGGGTTAGTTTTAGGATCAATGTTAGGGTGAAGTTTAGGGTTAGAGTCAGGTTAGTTTTAGAGTCTATGTTATTGTTAGGGTTAGCGTTATGGTTAAGGTTAGGGTATGGTAAGGGTTAGGTTTAGAGTTAGGGTTAATGTCAATGTTAGGGTAAGGTTTAGGATCAATGTTAGGGTTAAGTTTAGGGTTAGAGTCAGGTTAGGTTTAGGGTGTATGTTAGGGTTAAGTTTAGGGTTAGGGTTATGGTTTATGTTATGGGTAGGGTTAGGTTTAGGTTTAGGCTTTATCTTAGGTTTAGGGTTAGGGTTAGGTTTAATGTTAGCGATAGGGTCAATGTTAGGGTTAGGGTTACGTTTAGGGTTGGCTCAATGTTAGCTTTAGGGTTAGCATTAGGATTAGCGTTAGGGTTTGTGTTAGGGTAAGGGTAAGTTTAAGGTTAGGGTTAGGATTAGTGTAAGGGTCAATGTTAGGGTTAGGGTTAGGTTTAGGGTTAGTATCAATATTAGGGTTAGGGTTTATTTTAGGGTTAGATTTAAGTTTAAGTTTAGGGTCAATATTAGGGTTATGGTTATAGTTAGTGTTAGGATTAGTATCAACGTTATGGTTAGGTTTAGGGTTATGGTTAGTGTTATGGTATGTTATGGTTAGGGTTAGAGTTAGGGGTAGGGTTAGGGTTAGGGTCAATGTTATATTTATGGTTAGTTTAGGGATAGGTTCAGGGTTTGGGTTTGGGTAAGGTAAGGTTAGTGTTAGCGTAATGGTTTGGGTCAATGTTAGGGTAAGTTTTAGGGTTAGGGTGAGGGTTAGCCTTGGCATTAGGTTTATGGTTAAGGTTAGGGTTAGGTTTAGGGTTAGGTTTAAGGTAGGGTTATCGTTAGTGTTAGCGTTAGGATCAATGTTAGTGTTAGGGTTAGGGTTATGGTTAGGGTTAGGGTCAATGTTCGAGTTCGGTTTAAGGGTAGGTTTAGGGTTAGGGTAAGGGTTAGGGTAAGGTTAGGGTTAGGGTGAGACTTAGGGTTAGGATTAGGGTTAGGGTCAATGTTATGTTTAGGGTTAGGAATAGGGTTTGGGTTAATGTAAGGGTAAGGTTAGGTTTAGGGTTTGGTTTAGGGTCAATATTAGGGTTAGGGTTAGGGTTAGTGTTAGCGTTAGGGTCAATTTTAGGGTTAGGGTTAGGTTTAGGGTAGGGATAGGGTTTGAGATACGGTTAGGGTTATGGTTAGCATTAGGTTTATGGTAAGGGTAAGGTTAGGATTTGGCTTATGGTTATTGTCAGTATTACGTTTAGGGTTAGGGTTAGGGTCAATGTCATGTTTATGGTTAGTGTGAGGGTTAGTGTTAGGTTCAATATAAGGGTTATGGTTATGGTTATGGTTAGGGTTAGGATCAACGTTAGGGTTAGGTTTAGGGTTAGTGTTAGTGTTATCGTTAGGGTCAATGTTAGGGTTATGGTTAGGGTCAATATTAGGGTTAAGTTTAGTGTTAGAGTCAGGTTAGTTTAGAGTCTATGTTAGGGTTAGGGTTAGCGTTAGGTTTAGGGTTAGGTTAGGGTTAGGGTTAGGGATAGAGTTAGTGTTAATATCAATGTTAGGGCAAGGGTTAGGGTTCGGTTTTGGATCAATGTTACGGTTATTTTTAGGGTTAGAGTCAGGGTAGACTTAGGGTCTATGTTAGGGTTAGGGTTAGGGTTAGGTTTAGGGTCTATGTTAGGGGTAGGTTTCGGGTTAGGTTTAGGGTTTATCTTAGGGTTAGGTTAGGGTTAGTGTCAATATTAGGTTAGGGTTAGGATTTATTTTAGGTTTAGGGTTAGGTTTTATGGTTCGGTCCATATTAGGGTTATGGTTATTAGTAAGTGTTAGGATTAATATCAACTTTAGGGTTAGGTTTAGAGTTACGGTTAGTGTTATGGTATGGTTAGGGTTAGGGATAGAGTTAGGGTTAGGGTTAGGGTTATGGTGAATGTTATGTTTAGGGATAGGTTTAGGGATAGGTTTATGTTTTGGGTTAGGGTAAGGTAAGTTTAGAGTTAGGGTTATGGTTAGGGTCAATGTTAGGGTAAGGTTTAGGGTTAGGGTTAGGGTTAGGGTTAGGGTTAGCCTTAGCATTAGGTTTAGGGTTAGGGTTAGGGTTAGGATCAAAATTAGGGTAAGGGTTAGGTTTGGCTTTAGCGATAGGGTTAGTGTTAGGTTTAAGTTTAGGTTTGGGTCATGTTTAGGGTTATCATTATGGTCAATGTTAGGTTCAGTGTTATGGTTAGGGTTAGGGGTAGGGTTAGGGTTAGGGTTAGGGTTAGGGTTAGGGATATGTTCAATGTTAGGATTAGGATTAGGGTTATGGTTAGTGTTAGGCTTTGGTTAAGGGTAAGGCTAAGGTTAGGGTTACGGTTAGGTTTAGGCTTAGGGTGAATGTTAGGGATAGGGTTAGGGTTAATGTTAGCGTTTGGGTCAATATTAGTGTTAGAGTTAGGTTTAGGTTTAGGGATAGGGTTAGGGTTAGAGTTAGGGTTAGTGTAAGGGTTAGGGTTATGGAAAGGGTAAGGTTAAGGTTAGGGTTAGGGTTAGGGTTAGGTTTAGTGTCAAATTTAGTTTTAGGTTTAGGATTATGGTCAATGTTATGTTTAGGGATAGTGTTAGGGTTAGGTTTAGTGTTAGCATTAGTGTCAATTTTAGGGTTAGGGCTAGGGTTAGTGTTAGGGTTAGGGTTAGGAGTAGGTTTAGGGTTAGGTTTAGGTAAGGGTCACTGTTAAGGTAAGGGTTAGTGTCAGGGTTAGCGTTAGTGTCAAAATTAGGTTTAGGGTTAGGGTTACGGTTAGGGTTAAGGTTAGGGTTAGGGTTAGGGGTAGGATTAGTGTTAGGATTAGGGTATATTTTAGGGTTAGGGATAGGTTTAGTGTTAGGGTCAAATTTAGTGTTGTGGTTATAGTTAGTGTTAGGATTATTATCAACGTTAGGGTTAAGTTTAGAGTTAGTGTTAGTGTTAGTGTTAGCGTTAGGTTCAATTTTAGGGTTAGGGTTAGGTTTAGTTTTAGTGTTAGGATTAGGGTTAAAGCTAGGTTTTGCGTTAGTGTAAGGGTTAGGGTTAGAGTTAGTGTCAATGTTATGTTTATTTTATGTTTAGGGTTATGTTTAGGGTTTGAGTTAGGGTAAGGGTAAGGTTGATTTAGGGTTAGGGTTATAGTTCGGGTGAATGCTAGGGTAAGGGTTAGGGTTAGGCTTAGGATCAATGTTAGGGTTAAATTTAAGGTTAGGTTTAGGTTTCGGGTTAGGGACAATGTTAGGGTTTGAGTTAAGTTTATAGTTAGGGTCAATGTTAGGGTTAGGGTAAGGGATTATGTTAGGTTTAGGGTTTCGTTTAGGGATAGGATTAGGTTTAGGGTTAGCATTAGCATTGGGGTTAGGTTTAGTGTTACGGTTAGGGTTAATTTTAGCTTTAGGATCAATGTTAGGGTCAAAGTTAGGGTTGAGTCAATGTTAGCGTTATGGTTAAGGTTAGGGTCAATGTTAGGTTAAGGGTTAAGGATAGGGTTAGGGTAGGTTTAGGGTAAGTGTTACGTGCAGGGTAGGGTTAGGTTTAGGGTTAGAATTAGGGTTAGGCTTCGGGTTAGGGTGAATGTAAGGGTTAGTGTTAGTGTTAGGGTTAGGGGTAGGTTTATTTTTAGGGTTAGGACTAGGTTAGGGTTAGGGATAGGGTTAGAGTTAGGGCTAGGTTTAGGGTTAGGGTCAATGTTAGGTTTAGGGTTAGGGTCAATATTAGAGTTAAGTTAAGTGTTAGAGTCAGGTTAGGTTTAGAGTCTATGTTAGGGTTAGGGTTAGCGTTATGGTTAGGGTTAGGGTAGGGTTAGGGTTAGGGTTAGAGTTAGGGTTAATGTCAATGTTAGGGTAAGGGTTAGGGTTAGTTTTAGGATCAATGTTAGGGTGAAGTTTAGGGTTAGAGTCAGGTTAGTTTTAGAGTCTATGTTAGGGTTAGGGTTAGCGTTATGGTTAAGGTTAGGGTATGGTAAGGGTTAGGGTTAGAGTTAGGGTTAATGTCAATGTTAGGGTAAGGTTTAGGGTTAGGTTTAGGATCAATGTTAGGGTTAAGTTTAGGGTTAGAGTCAGGTTAGGTTTAGGGTGTATGTTAGGGTTAAGTTTAGGGTTAGGGTTATGGTTTATGTTATGGGTAGTGTTAGGGTTAGGTTTAGGGTTTATCTTAGGTTTAGGGTTACGGTTAGGGTTAACGTTAGCGTTAGGGTCAAGTTAGGGTTAGGGTTAGGGTTAGGGTTGGGTCAGTGTTAGGCTTAGGGTTAGGATTAGGGTTTGGGTTAGGGTAATTGTAAGTTTAGGGTTAGGGTTAGGGTTAGTGTCAATATTAGGGTTAGGGTTAGGGTTTATTTTAGGTTTAGGGTTAGGTTTTATGGTTAGGGTCAATATTAGGATTATGGTTATAGTAAGTGTTAGGATTAATATCAACGTTAGGGTTAGGTTTAGAGTTACGGTTAGTGTTATGGTAGGGTTAGGGTTAGGGTTAGAGTTAGGGTTAGGGTTAGGGTTATGGTCAATGTTATGTTTAGGGTTAGGTTTAGGGATAGGTTTAGGTTTTGGGTTAGGGTAAGTTAAGGTTAGGGTTTGGGTTAGGGTTAGGGTTAAGGTCAAGGTTAAGTTTAGGTTTAGGGTTAGGATCTATATTAGGGTTAAGTTTAGGTTTAGGGTTAGGTTTAGAGTTAGGGTCAGTGTTAACGTTAGTGTCAATATTAGGGTTAGGGTTTGGGTTGGGTTTAGAGGTAGGGTTAAGGTTAGGGCTAGTGTTAGGGTTTACTTTAGAGTTAGGTTTAGGGTTAGGCTTATGGTTAGCTTTTGCTTTAGAGGTAGGGTTAGTGTTAGGTTTAGGGTTAGGTTCAGGTTTAGGGTTAGTTTTAGCGTTATGGTCAATGTTACGTTTAGGGTTAGGGTTAGGGT